>NW_002060955.1:1141172-1322395 GCF_000150275.1 Trichoplax adhaerens | reverse complement strand
CATTCTTTTCTCTATTTTATCATTGGGGGTGTTAAAAAGTTGTAGATCCATACATTATAAATTTGAACACGAGGTAAGCGTATAGTGGTTTAAATTGATTGAGCGTGGCGATATATTAACGTCTCAGAATATCGGTGCTTATACCATATTATTAGTAAATCACGGACTTCTATATTAAACTGCTCAATCTCTTAAATATGATGTTTGGTGTCGCTCTAATTAGAAATTGATTGAAGCTGGATATTTTTATTTACGGTGACAACGACTTGAAAGCTTATTTCTATCAACTTTGTCGTCCATATAACAGTTATTAATAACATCGGAAGTGAAAGCTAGCGTAAATTACTCTACCAAAATCTGTTTTCATCCCTAAAATTTGTCAACACCATTTACAAATATACCAGTTTGATCCGGTATTGGTTTGATATTTACAAAATAAAGAATTCCTCAGTCTTCAATATTAAAAAACCTATCTTCATTTGCTATCCATTCTACTATATTCTAAAATTTAATTATTGTTTAGCTAAATTAGTTCTTCATGAAATATTTGCCAAGAAAGAATAATTTTAATTTTATGTTCTTTAATGTAGAAAATTAACGAGAAAATCATCAAATTCTTTTGCCTCATATAACCGAAATCGAAAAGAAAATTACTTTGAAGAGATGGAAGAACTAGCAACATTAAAGATGAATGATATAAAACCGACTTCACCGCTAGTTGCAGTTAGTAATTATACCATCAATTCTACAATCTATATATCACTCTTGCCCGATAGTAATATTTATGCTATCATTACTGGTTTAACTCTCTTAACCAATGTTAGCATGTTATGTCTCGTCATTAAAGAACGAAAACTACATACCATGTCGAATTGGATATTAGCAAGTATGTTTTGTGCAGGCATTGCTTTTGCAATTGCTTATTTATTACCTCGTTGGGTAATATTCTTCAAGTGGAACCTGTATCATTCCTTTGCGTGCTTAATTTTACCCATGACTGGCTCAGGGTTAATCATTAATTTCAATTTGCACTTGGCGTTAGTAAGTTTAGATCGCTATTTCTGTTTTACTTCGCCCTTTACGTATCAAAGACCACAATCACGTGTTATAGCCAAGTTAGCCATAGCTTCTGTCTGGGTTTTAAGTTCTTTCACAGCTTACATACCACTCTTTACTTTCCTTATTCCATCACCAGGAAAATGTGCAGCCCAACAACGTAGTGAAATCTATTATAATTATTTATGTACAGTCTTTGTCATCCTCTTTTTCTTGCCTTTAGCTGTTTTAATCGTTACTTATTCAAGAATATTATGGATTGTTAATAATCATACCCAAAGACGCCAAGAAGGCATCGTACGCTCAAATTCAGTGACGATTTCCGCATTTCACCGTAATCTTCGAGCGATCAAATATATGATAGCTTTAATCGGTTTATTTATTCTCTTTTGGTTACCTTACATCATCCTCTTCCTAGTTTACTATGCAACATCCATTGCCAGTGTTCACACATTAATACTTATTCGCAATTTTCAATACTTGGCCTTTTCCTATCCAGCTGTCAACCCAATCTTGTATGTTTATTTCACACCATGTATGCGCCATGTTATGAAAAAAAAGTTATCTAGGTCAATTCAATCTATAGCTCAAATATTATCCAACATAGCATAAGAAATATCAAAACTGATTAATGACATATTCAAAGTGATGAATGATTTATTCCCATTGAAAAATACAAATAGATTTAAAATTCTACGTTGCATTGATGATCAAGAGCGTAGGAATATTGTAATAAATGTTTTATAAAATCTATTCTAGTCAATAGTATCCATAGAACATTTTCGCAAACATGACACACTTATTTTTGAAGCAAGAATCAACGAAAGCTGATCTTTCAAAAAAACATCGCAATATAAAGTAGAAGCTAATCCATTAATCTATTCAATAATGAATACGTTCTCATTTAGAAATTCTTTTACGGAAAGCAATCTGCAGATGAAAAATTACCGATGGTTTTGTATTTCTGTGTGAGCTAAATTTTCGCTAATCTCCATGTGAGAAATTACGGTTGGTTTTATGCTTCTGTATAGGCAAAATTTTCGCTAATCGCCAGATGAGAAATTACGGATGGTTTTATAATTCTGTATAAGTTAAGTTTTCGCTAATCTCCAGATGAGAAATTACGAATGGCGTGGTGTTTCTATACGGCTAAATTACCGTTAATCTCCAGACGCGAAACTACGAATGATTTTATACTTGTATGTGAGCTTAATTGCCACTAATCTCCAGATGAGAAATTAATGACGGTTTTACATTTCCAAGTTAGTGAAATTTTTGGTAATCTCCATATAACAAATTACAAATTGCGATTATATTTCCATGTGGAAAATTTTTCAGAGTTAAATAGATTTCTCAGTAGGAGACATTAATATTGGCCATCTATGGCAAATAGCTTTTAGCGGTATTTATTATACAGCCAAAATTGGTTGTCAATTCGCGAATAGTTACAACAGTGACCTCTATACTTATACACCTATAATCTACGATATCATACCAAAGTATCAAGATAAAGTATTACGTAAATATATTAACATGGTATGTATATAACATCCATGTCGAAACTAAATTGTTAGGGTTACATAATGGATAATTATTCTCGCTTTGCTTGCCCAATATAAAAGCAAATATTGATCGTTATTGGTAGAAATTGAAGACAAGATAATTCTGGAAAAGAACATTTTTTATTCTACGCTTTCGGTAAGCTTATGTTATCCTTGCTACCATTATTCAAGCTTGAGTTTGCTTTGATATGCTAAATTCTAGTAGTATCAGGCTTTATGATTCCACTAAGCTTTTAGTCAAGGCTCGACTTTGTCATGTTATATAAAAAGTGCCGAGCTAAAATTATTTAACGCTCATTTTAGAGTTCATAAACCTTTAAATGGCAAAGTAGAGAACCAAGGCCTTGGCTTCACAACGATGTTCCTTTGCTGCCATGCAGTTAAACTGCTTATATTGACTATCAGAGCATAAATAAAATTTTTGTCTTCATTACAAATCTTGTTACTCCGACATGAAGTATTCAATTTCGAGATTTAAATACTGTACAGGATTATAACTATCGCACATCATGTAATAAATACATCAACGGATATATATGTATATCGCATGGATTATGATTTGCTATGAAAGTAAGTGATTGATTAGTGCCACAGCGAGCAATCCTACTCCGAATTTTTTTGTTTTCTGTATTGCTATCCTAGCAGCAAAGGTATGTCGTGGGCAGAAACAACACAAATAGTAAAACAAAGTTTTATAGAGTCTATCGTCCAATATTTACATAAGGCTAGAAGATCGTTTTTGCTTAGCAAAGGTATGCTGTAAGCGTAAATTATACAAATAGCTTACAGATTTCTACAGTATCTATCGTCCATTATTTACATAATATTTGAAGATCATTTATAGTTGGCAAAGGTATGTTGTGGACGTAAATTATACAAATAGCTTACAGATTTCCATAGCATCTATCGTCTAATATTTACATAATACTAGAAGATCATTATTACTAGCATATAATCTCATCCTAAACACAAGGTTACTATTAACTAGGATTATTACGCTATTAGCGGCTATTCACTATTAAAATGGCTATCTATCAGCTTAAGGGACAGCACTATCTGTGATCAGATGGTGTAAAGTAGCATTAACGATATTATTTCATAAGTTTAGCTAGACAGAAAACTGCCTTTCGAAGAGAAGATCTTTTTAATTGCATATAATCTCATCCTATAATGCGATGTCGCCGTTAGCTCAATGGATAGCACTACCTGCGGTCATATGGTATAAAGTAGCTTTATCGAAATTATTTCCTAAAATCTAGCTTGGGCAAAAGATTGCCTTTCAAGACTTATGCTTTGTTGGCAACGGTCAATTTGTCATTTCATAATGACATTATTCTATTCATTGGTTGTTATTTTTAATTTCTTAAAATCTGTCGCCTTTAAAATTCTTATATTTACTTTGCTTCATGTCGTCTTAATTGTAAACTAACGCATATAAGGCATTATCAATAAAACATCACTAAACCTTATCTAATAGTAGGACTGTTCCTAACTTTTAACGCCTCATATCAGTTTACCACGATTGCCAGAGAGAACTTGATATAAAATACACGATTAAACGATCGCAGTGTAATAAGCTGATAAATTGTATAAGCCCAATTGCTGAATTAGCTCTCCGCCATTAGATCTTAAAATTATGTGACAGAATGAATTTTATTGGTCACTATGATACACATTAGAACTGAATTATGGCAGAACAATACCTTCACTATTAAACTATGATTTACTAGTCTTCTTGTTACCCACGATTACTACTAGTAATAGCTGAATTTCTAATATGCGAAATCATTGTAATTGATCGAATTTTCGTAGTGATACAACCGTATATTGCTAGGATTATGAATAGGAAAATATGAAAATATCCCTCCACGAAGTTAGGAGTTATGTTGGGATTTGAATCATTCATTTAAAACAGAGTATGGCTTGCACCTCCGTTAGCAGAAAATGATTATGACAGTAAAGCAAATATATCTAAAAAGCGAATGAAGCCTTCAAGATAATCTTAATACATGGAGAATGGGATATTCTACGAAGGATAGATACAAAACAAAAATAATTTCAAAGACCTATAACGATGATTAAGGTAGTAACAAATGGAATAGAATAAATATTGGAGAGACTCAAATAACAGCAGGGAATAAATATCTCATTGGCTAAACGTATGCATGCCATCATTCATTAAAGTAATCAAAACATGACGCCCTAGATTAGCAATTCATACGAACTAGCATTTCATCAGTAACATGAAAACACGATCAAGGGATCTTATCTTATAGACTGCTATTAAAAAAAATTGTAGACATTCTACAGATATAGAGCAGAATAATTTTAATTCTGTGCAATCCAAGTAATTTAATATTTGTTTTAAGTTGTAGTGGCTTACTCTCCACTCTGGTTATATAACTTCAATTTTTGATCAGGTAAAATGGATAACCATTAATACCAGTAGGTACACATGATATTAAACACTAGAAATTAAAAATTTCTTTCTTTCAGTCACAAACCACCACCATAACTTACAATTTCGACTTTCTTATACTTAGAGTAAGAAAAAAATTTTCATATACTTTTGTAGATACAAAAAATTTTCTACTGTAGCTATAATTATTGATAGTACTTGGTGACTAACTACATATAATTTTTTCAGAATATTTGAAGTAGTAACTCAATGGAATACGTTAATACTTACTTTTATAGTGGTTCCTTTATTCGGAATTTTTCCATGAATTTACGATAATTGAACGTTGTATTCTGTTCACTATAAATTGCTTTAATAAATTTCGTTGTAGTATTTAATAAAACAGTCATTATTAATAGTACTAAAATGTCTCATTGCAAGCATAAGAGGTTTTTGGTAACAGTTTCAAACCGATTATATCATTGTGCTACTACGTATAAATCCTACTGAATAGACTGCTAACAAAATTATAAACCAGATTCTTGTAATAAAAATCTATTTTAGAAAGGATCTTCGAATAAGTCATTATTTATTAACGTAGGAACCGAAGCTTAGCTACTATGAACAGTGATAGTGTTAGTCTGTTCGCAATATACTTTTAACATGAAAAATCTCTAACAATTTCTTACTGTAATTAAATTAATATCCTAAATTAAATGCAGTACTTCTACTGAGCAAGGCTATTCCCTTAATACTTTATGTTCCTGTTATTCCTTTCATTATATTCAGGAGTATCATGCATTATTCTGTTGGGTAGTATTCGCAAGATATCCATAATGGAGTCAGTAAACTTTACTTTTATACAGGGTTAATAAGTCTGTCTTCACGTATTTAACCAACAATTTTGTGTGATTTAACTTACAATTTACAGTTAATTCCATTTTCAACGAAATCAAGGACATAAAATTATACCGATATTTGCCATGGATAGCTATGATGAAAAGGAAAATTCAGTCCAAGATTTAAATGTGCAACAAATTTTGGAGCAAAAGGTAATACAGTCAGATAATTGCGTTTATACTATGGATAAAAAGCCACATGGTTATGCAGCTGTGTTCAATCAAGAGTAAGTGTACTAAAATACTGTTAAGAAATATTAAATACTATCTTCATTCCTATGTTAGTTATTAAACGCCATTTTTGATGATGATGGGATGTACTAGTATCATTTTCATGACTTTAAGAATTTTCTCACGTTATGATTATGAACGATAGTTCCTATTTTAAATCTTGCTATTCTTCTATTAGTGTTGATGAGGTAATACTTTATAGCTACACGTTGCAGAATATACTGTAGTAAATATCTTCGTAGTTTAGATCAGTGTTAAAAATGGAAATTTGTAACGAGGAAAAAGATAAACCTATTACAGAATTACACTATGAGTCTACCGTCAGGTTTGTTCTTCCTTACATTAACATGCAGTACTATTATAAGCACTAACGATCTCCTATCATCAGGAGGAACAGTAGTACAACACTATTCTCTCTTAGACATAACTGAACTCAAACTTTCTTTAAAAATTATTCAATTTATAGTAAATTGACATAAATATTAATTATCAGTTTATGGATAATATTATAAACTATGCAGTTATCCATTAAAAATATAATTAACGTCATAGATAATACTATGTTATCTGACAAAAACAAGATAAGTATTTTGTAGGAAAACCCACTTCACGACAATTAAGTTACAAATTATAAACCTCTTTATATTAGATCTGCAAATCTCACCTATTACTTTAAATGAATATATCTGACCATACGTGTATTCCATGCATTCTGTTAGATTTTAATTTCAAATAACAAACTGCGCAGTGCTAGATTTATAAATTTCATCCATTACTCCAAATGAATATCTCTGCTAAGATTGATTATTGATGCAGTATTTAATCACTCATAAAGCTAAGGTGATACATGTAATTCCATGCGTTTTATTCGATTTTAATTTTACTAAACGAATGAGACGATTATAACCAATATTATTAAATTCTTTATGACAGGAAATTTTTACCAGACTCAAATTTGGAAGACAGAAGTGGCAGCCATGTTGATGTTGAAAAGCTGGACACTTTATTTCGAAGTCTTGATTATATCGTTGAAATATTTAACGATTTTACTACGCAACAGATTGAAGATAAAATTAATTATTATTCCAAACAAATCGATCATGGAAATTATGATAGCTTTGTTTGCATCTTTCTTAGCCATGGAATATATCGTTATATATGTGGAAGCGATGGCGCTGTTGATCTTGAAAAGATCTTTGCTCAGTTTCAAGGTCATGAATGTCCAACATTAGCTGGTAAACCTAAAATTTTTATCATTCAGGTGAGGTCAAAATTAATAACTTGGTAAATTAACTGTTCTATCTTTATGGAACTGTAAATATTGGAAAATAAATCCAGTTGTTATATTGAACTAACTTGTCATTTGTGCAAGATGATCAACATAACTAGTGCTATATAGTACAGTAAAATATAGTATGAAATGCTACAGTCGAAGGTAAACAGATATATATTTTATCCTATTTCTAGGCTTGTCGAGGTAAAAAATACGACCTTGGAGTAGATATTGTTGATTCACCCCATAGTGAAGAAAATAACTCAGCTGTCGACAAATTTGGATATAAACTACCATCTGAGAGTGATTTCCTTTTAGCTTACGCCACAACAAATAATTATAAAGCGTTTCGAAATATGGATCTTGGATCCTGGTTTATTCAGGATTTAGTGACCATCCTCACTAAATATCATTCTCGTATGGATTTATTGCGAATGTTTACTCGTGTTAATGACCTGATGGCTAGGCGAGAATCACCAGGTATCGGTAATGATAGAAAAGTGAGGAAGCAATCACCATCGATTGTATGTAGACTTCGCCGAGATGTCTATTTCTCACCAGAAGCTGCAATTATTGGAGGAGCATATTATGCTAAGCCTTCAACTACATCTTCAGCGCAATAAAAATTTCACTCCGTAAATATCATTATACTCCCATAATTTATTACCTCTGCTCGCGTTGTAAGTCCTTTTATATACTTTTGATACTTGCCTTCTTGAATGACGCATCATTTGTATGTGTAGATTTATTTCTTGCTTCTAAGATAAGTAAATGACCAAAGTAATTATAAAGGTACTTGATTTACAGCTGGACACTCTTCCGTTGTCCCTTTTACCATGATACAAGCGCTACAAATTCACTTTATTGCTTTATACCTATCTATGGCTTGAGACAAATTTAGAAACCTAATTTTTAAGCTTTATGCTAAGGCTGCTGTACTCAATAAGAATCCATATAAACACTACGAAGGTTCCATATAGCCCGGGCAAGATCGACAATGAGCGTTTAAAATTAATTTTGTGGATAATGTTCTTCTAGAAGATAGCGAAAATTGAATGTAATGTACATGATGACATTGTAACAATTTAAGAATTGTGGAACGGTGTGTAAATTGAATTTATGCAGCCTTATCCGTATTTATATGGTAACACTTTGGATTGTAAATCAACGTGTAGGGTGAGTGCTTGATAGTGTTCGATATCGCGTTATCATGTAGAGCAGAATATAAGAACTGTATTAATATTTTAATATGGGAAAATTTTATAGTTACACTAGGAAGTCGTTATATGTGCATTAGTATAATATGAAACTCTACATGACGTCTGAAGCCGAAAATTAAAGAATAAGGATAGTAATAAATCCAATGCAATTATCTGTTTTATACATTTTTGTTTATACAAAATTTTTACAATAAAGCGTCAGCTATAATGTTATTTATAACATATGCCTATTAGAAATGTGTTGCCTGTTATAAATTATTGTTAAGTATAGATTGTAGAAATAGCAAATGTGTCTACTAGAAATAAAATAAGATTATCACATCACATCGTAGAAGCATGATATGAAAACTAATACATAAGTTATCTAAGATCACACTATTAGTAAATTCGCTGTAAAACTATCGATAGTAAATCAACATATAGCGTGAATATTTGATAATAGCGCTTAATTTCGAGTTATCAGAGTGTAGTATGTAAGAACATTATTAATATTTCAATATGCGTAAATTTCATAGCAAGAATAGGAAGTCATTATATGTGCGATAGTGTAACAAGGAATTCTGTGTAACATTTGAAGCTGAAAACTATACGGAATGATGATAAGCATAAATCCGTTAGAATTATCTCTTTAAATATTTTTGATTATGTAAATTTTTACAACAAAATGTTAGTTATAATCTTATTTGTGACGTATGCCTACTAAAAAATACGTAATAATGATGTCTATACTTACCCGTTATAAATTAATTGCAAACATAAATCGTAGAAATATCAAATATATCGATTAAAAATAAACCAGCTAGCCACATCATAGCGTGCTATAAAGAACTAATACTAAAGTTATGTGAAATCACAACTTCAGTAAATTTATTGCAGTAATATGCTATAAATGATTGCTAATGGGAAATCACATAATCTAATATTTAATATACAGTAGCGTATAATAGCTGGTAACAATTTCATTGCTGATTGCTTAATGAACTAGCTGATTCTGCTGGGTATACAATAGGCTGACATAAACAATGCTTTTTTCTATTATTAACTACCGCTACATTACTTTCGATCGGATATTATTAAATATATTCATTTAATATCACTGTAGAGGCAAGATTTTACAGCCAATTAACGATAACATGAATAAAATACATACTATTTACATAATATTAGATTTGCATAATAATTCTATCCGCATCCGCTTCTATTATGACTAACAAAACTATCAACTTAATAGAACTATAGTGAAGTAAGGAATGTTATTTATATAGTTGTTATCCTCTAACGTTGCATTCGTTGTAGAAAGAACTCTACCAACACGAAGAACATTGACACATCTTCCTGTTTTTGTAATTATCACAAGCAAACACAATCGTAGGTTAGAAGTTTGAATTTGGAGATACTTAGCCGATTTTCTATCCTTGAAATAATCATCGCCGATATTGTACTGCAATTATTCTAATCGATAACATTTCGTAAAACTCCTTCATCATCAGCTATTATTGTAGCATATCTTATCATATTCTTAAAGCCTCTCACGATAGATACACAAGCACGTGGCATTGCTTTAGAGGAATCATATATGCAGTTATAAGAAATAGTCTGGCCGTGCATTTCTTTAAAATGTCTTGCTTTATCTAGAATAAATACATATTCATTTGAAGGGGAGCTTTGCTAGTAACTGTAAAAGATCTGCGTCCTAATTACTGATATCTAATGTACAAAATGATCTACTGAAATTGAATAAATATTCGTCAAACGTTTTTATTGTAGTTAATTTCGTTAATCATTACTTCATGTTTCACGCTCAATTTCTAGATGACTTCTTTTAAATTATCGTTTCATTTTAAATTATACTCTGTTAGATTATCTGTAGTTAAATTCTGTGATGAATCGCTGTTGTAATTGTAGCCCTTAATGAATATATGCGTATATGTTATATATCACTTAACGTCGAGGTACTCCTGTAAAGACACAGAGATAAAGTAGTGCTTCTGTAATCTTTACAAGTTACGTTTATTACCTTCTATCCAAAAAGAATTAGAATTACTCTTAGCAATGTAAGAGGTTATACACCACTAATGTTTTCCACAATAAATATCTCAGAAAGCTTTGTTATTCAGAGAGTATCTCTGGACACTAGAATCCTTGAATGACTGGTTGGACGATGTGCACAGTTATAAGTATGTAGTCTTTCAGCTACTGTTTGGTTACAGATATCTCAGATCACTTAACTGGATATAGTTCCCTTATGATAACAAGTACCAATACAGTTATCCTATTTTATTCTGTACCGCAGGATGATATCCGCGCCTATTCGTAACAGTAATAAGTTAGAGAATACAACTGATACTGTAAATAATACCTAATTACAACAATCGCAGGCAGTAGAAGAATAACATCTATCTTCGCAATGTATCATCCATAATTCTGATATGAGTTTGACAATAAAATCAATGAGTCAGCTGTTCTATCTTGTTAGATGCACCGTATATAACAATATGAAAATATAACTTGTAATCACCTATGTAATAATATCAACCAATTTTACTAACGGCTTTTTTAATTCTAGTATTTGTTAATAATTAAAATGATACTTGTTAATTCAATCAAAAGTAAATTACTGTTCATATAGTACTAAATTGGAAAGAATGATGATTATGTAATTATGATTCATTAAATAGTGGTGATTGCATTTCAGGCTGAAGAAATGAGTTGGGAAGATAGATTAAGTGATGATAAAATGAGCGAGATACTTGGAGTAGATCTTCGCACACTCTATGGTCTGACCAAGCAAGAATTAAATCAGATTCACCACCAGCTTTACCAAAAGAAGATCATAAGTAAAACTAAATATTACCAATTTCAGGGCGAAAGCAACCGTTACAAGTATGTTATTCTCTTCTTTTACTTAGAATAACTGTGGTCCAAAAATTTTACTGGCCTTTATTTACCATACAATATGATGTGATATGTGCGATGATATAAACTTCCCCCTGCTTTTTAAAGGATGGTACAAGAATCGCATGTTCAATCTTCAGAATTGTATAGAATTTAATTTCAGTTAACTATTTGATATACAAATATTGAGGTTTAAAAGAAATTCTTATTGGTATCTTCTGTTAACCTTCAAAAGTAATTTTATAGACCACAGATGCACAGGATAATTATTCAAGATATGTCTCATATATTACTAATTTAGCCAGCATTGGTACTAGCAATATTACAGATACAGAATTACTACGGTACTTATAGCTATAGATCGGTGCTCGAAACTTTGGATCATAAGATGCTTTGGAAATTTTTAGAAATTTAAGTCGGATTGAAAACGAAATTCATAGTTCATCTCTCCATTGGTGTAATAATACCTATCTTAAACTACTACTTCATCGTTTGTAGTAATTTGAGAATATGCTAGATGATATCATTAACGTAAATTGATCAAGAATTAAGTTTCTCTTTCTCGTTCAGTTAACATTAGAATATGTATGAAAGTTTAAGCTCGTTAATTTCTGAAACAGAATGATAAATGACACTTGGGAAGAAATTTCAAAAAAAGGGGAAGAGTATGTTAAAATCTTTGGTTATCTCCTTCGTCAGGCTAAGCCAGGTTTATTTACCACTGCTCAAAGAGAAGACAGATCTTACGCAGGAGATGGTAAGGACAGGAAGATGATTATAAATATTAGCAACCGTTATCAGATAAATATCTATTATCAAATTAAAATTAATTATGTGATCACAAATACGATTAAGAATATTTATATAATTATGTTACATCAATATCTATTCATCTATCCTTCAGTGTCTGTAATATTCTTTATTTTAATTCCTACCGACATGTTTGCGTAAATTAGTATATACTTTCGTCTGATCAAAATTCTAGGCAATTGTTTGAGCGGTCCTGCAACAAGTCCTCAAAAGTTGACGAAGATGCCTTGTTATTTAATGAATAAAAAACCTCATGGAATTGCTGTGATATTTAACCAAGTGTGAGTACGTTATGTATGATTAAAAATAAGTAAATTATTTGAAATCGATTTATTCTCTGTCGCGAAATGTGGGTAAAAATAAAAGTAATTTTATTATTATGTTGAGATAATCTAAGCGGCGAAAGTAGATACTTGTATGCTTATTATGAATACAACTTTCTTCAACTTTATTTAAAGTACACATATTTTTGTTTCTCATTGTGAATTATATATTAATTTTAGTCACTGTAACTACTCTTTGCTTAAGGCAGAAATTGAACAGAAAATCCAAGAGTATTCTGCTACTGGTGCACACGTCAACTACGATAGCTTTATCTGCGTTTTTCTTAGCCATGGTAACAGAAAACTTATAACTGACAAGAACGACAAAAAAGATGTTGTAGATTGTATAATTGCGAAAGACAGAGGTGAAATTTATCTACAAGATGTATATGATCAATTTTCCGGCCATAAATGCCCGTCATTGGTGGGAAAGCCAAAGATTTTTATTACACAGGTGCATCTATTTTTGACAGATGAATTTAACGTGCCCGTACATATACCGGCATGGAAAGTAATCGTGGAAATTGGAAATTATTTATTTTTTCAATGCCGTACTTACTGTGAATGATTTACATATAATTTCTAGTTTACCTTCATGTTGTAATTAAGGGTACCGTTCTCTTCAAATTATCTATAGAAATTGAACAGATCTAAAGAGCGAGATATAGTATCATATTTGATATCTTAATTATCTATTATTTAATTATTTATATTTTTCGGGTCTACTGTAGGCTTGCCGTGGTAACGATCAGGGTGAAGGTATCCCCGTTCCAAATCCTTCAGACACTTTATATGCGACGGATAATATCAGTAATTCCGATAAACCTGGTAATTTGAGGCACCCCTACAGTGATTTTCTAATGGCTTACTTGACCGTACAGGATTTTCAGTCCTTAAGGGATACAGAAAATGGATCGTGGTTCATTCAGGAATTCGTAAGAGAACTGGAATCGAATTATAAAAGTTTCGGTTTATTGGATATGCTAACTAATGTAAACCGTAGGCTACAAAATTATGTACTTGACAAAGAAAGCAAGTCTTGTGTGCAGCAACCATTGTTTGAAAGTTCTCTTTCTAAAAAATTCTACTTCTCTGATGCGTAAAGCAATAACAACATTACACCTCCAAGTGATTATTGAATAGGTGTCAACTATGAGGATATTATTGCACTAGTACAAGAATAATTCATTGCTAGTTATCGCAACGTTTATTTGTAGTGCGGCGATCGTTCTAAATTTTAAACTTTTTCAATTTAATTCTTTTAATGAATCTTAAGAAAGCAATTTTTAAACTGCATGTAGAGTTCTGTTAAATAAATGTAAACGAAACTATGATCAAAGCCGAATGCAATAAATATTAGAGAATTCTCGAGTTATGATATACTATTGTAGGAAAGTTTTCTTCTAGCGAGTACGTCAAGAAGATGGTTACAAATGAATTTATACAGCTGATTATAAAAACGAAATCAAGAGTGTTATGATTTTATATTTGTTATACTGAAGCTGCTTAGTTAGCATATCACCGAAATTGTAGTTGTTAGCCTCAGTGTAGCTTTAGTAAGTTTGAGAGAACCAAGTAGCAGAAATAGCATACGTGTAAGATGATACTCGCTGTAATTATAATTGATATTCTATAGCAGTTGATTACTGCAACTAAGTGAAGAAATCGAATCGTAAGTGTACCATAGTGCTTTAGTCGGAGTACCTTCAGTAATTAGCAGTACCATAGTTAGATTTTCAGATTTCGCTACTTGCTGGCCCATGCATGCCCTCAGTGTATTAAAGGGTAGCAAAGAGATTATTTTTACAAGTTAGGGTCTAGAAACGATTTATGACAAATTTTTAACTTGGAAGAGTTTTTTAAATTACAATCGTGCTAGTGTCATAAAAAAATATTACTAGTAGATTAGTAAGAAACAATAATAAATACAAAACTACACTCATACACTAATAAACTTCTGTTTTAAGCTGTATCAACTATGAATAAGTAAGTAATTAGAATCGTTTTTGTCATTAGTATCGTGTAAAGTAATTGAATCAGTTGTAGATGTTACCAAGAGTACAATATTTCAGTTATGCATGTTATACAATACAATCATAAATTTGCAGCGAAAATTTCACTACATCATGCATTCCTGTGCTATTTCAGCTATTCCTATACTTTTACTCAAACCTATCTTACTTTTGTACCGTAATGGCAACCAACTTGATTTTATCGTGTTATGATGCCAATATTAAATTTCTAGATTTGCTATTGCCGACGATCCAATCTCCTTTTGTAATGGATTCTATTAATGCACGGTTTTGTCTTACTGTAATATACCTATAGTAATATATTCGTGATTACCATCAAATTTATCACGTTTTAACATATCTGCATAAGTACGTATATGTTAGAAATGAGTTTGTAAGTACATACAGTAGGGTACACGTTCGGCTAATATAAGGATATAATAGATGTATACATGGCACTTTTTATTACTCAGTGAACACAGTTTATGTATCAAAATCATGGACAGACTAAAATCCGTTTCACCAATCATTGTCATGGAACTACACTCGCTGAATGGACGCGCCGTACGATAGAATAGCCATTTGAGCTTATGCAAAAACAGTAAATTGGGCAAGTTATTGATAATCGAGTTTGGCTACACATCATAATTACAGATCTTAAATAACAATTACTAGCGGATAAAGTTAACATTACTATTGTTTACTCGAAAAATTGAGAATAAACTAATTGGCAATGCTTAGATTACAAAGCCGTTTTGGCAGCATCAATTACTTCTTTGGGTTCAGGAAACTTGACTTTCTTTAATCGTTTAATGCCAGTCCATAACAGAATCTCTAATATACGCACGAGCATAAAATTAGATTTGTCAATTAAAAAGTAAAAGGAACAAGATGTACGATGTTCGATACAAAGGGTCATAATATAGCTGATACAAGATCTTAATTTGGGTAGTAAAGAATCTGCAAATCAACTAATCGTTGTAGTCGAAACATCAAGAACTTCAGCTCTACATACCGTTGCCTTCCTCAGTCACCATTTGACATTCGAAACTTGCAGGCCGAGCTTTCTCAGGGTTAATACTTACTTCTACGTTGGGAAATGTTTCTTGCAACGCTTGCGTAAGTTCTTCAGCTTTACGCCTATATATACGTCAAGTCATACTAATGGAAATCGATAGAGCAGCTGTAAGCTTTGGCCATAGCAAAGAGTACTAAAATCTCTTGCTACCCACATGTATATAACATATACATATATACTCGTATAGTATCAACAGGCTCGATTTCGCTGAGATTGATAGCAAAATATGCATTTGGCCTGCCTTCATTGCTAGCGATAGTGGTCTATTTCAATTATTGTGATAGTAGATTGGCGACGTTAGTATAGATACAACACTTACAAAGTCCATTCATAGTAGAAATTGAATTTTAGAGTTAATAAGAATACTCGTATCAGCACAGTCAATGAAATACATGCACGAAATCCAGTTCATGGTAAGCTGTCAATAAATCTAGTATATACGATCATACAGTACGTACATTGTGCAGCCGATGTATGATCTAATACCATAGTCTGAGAAAAAGCATATCTGCGTTGCAGGTATAACCATTGTACCTGGATCAAGAATTGGGATCCTATCGCATTGTAGTAAAATGACCTGGGCAACTAACAATTACGATTTAGTGAGCTGATTCATTATTGCGTCGGCTAATCTTTTTACTAAAATTTATCACAGCTAGTGCAGTACGTACTGTAGTTTAATGACGGAGCTTTAGCTCCTTGCAACTGGTGTAAAATTCAATTTTGCTTATCATTTCTATCTAGCCGTGCTAGTTATTGGAGGTATTTAACATAAACATTACTATTACTCGCCTATATTCCAGCCAGTTGACTTTCATTCAATCATGACTAGCATAGCGAGATTGCAGAGATAGCGCATCAGCGATCTCATCCTTTACGTACGTACCTTCTTTCAATAACAAATTTTCGCACAGCTTGAGCTTTTGCTCTCTTGGCTTTAAGTTTCTTGGTAGTACTACCACCATTAGTTGCTTTGCGAAGGGCTGAATTTTTGCCTTTTTTCCCTCGTGGTGCCATCTTGGTAGTCTAGCCCTAACCAATTTGCAAAGGTTTGCAAACGAGCAGCTCTTGTGCTCTCATTTGCTTTGCTGATATTCATCAATATCGTCGCTACTGTACAGTGTACAGTACACACAGTTAATATACTGTACACTGTACCGTACCATACTGTACAGTGTACAGTACAGTAGTGTAGTGTAAAAGGATTCACGTGAAGGATTTGCAGCCATACTGTACACTGTACAGTACAGTACAGTACTGTGCGTCAGGCTGTCCGTACGTACATGGCTATACTGTAGTACTGTACAGTACACTAGGTACAGTAGTTGACCATCTGATAGACAGCAACAGCAAAATAGGATGAGCAAGGAACAAATTATGGATTCATTTTGCTTTCTGTTCCAAGACATTCAAATTATCGCACTTCCTATTGACTTGGTGCGATAAGTAGCTGTCAAAAATAAAACAACAGCTACAGTTTCTTGTCATCTTCACTTTGTTATCTAAGTAAGGTTCGTTTCAACACTATCAACGACTATTTCTAGACTAGTACTGTACAATGACCGCAGTGAGCTGGGTCATATTTCCCGTTATACAGTCTCACGCGGAATTCATCGATATCCGTACAATTTTACGCAATCTGACTTTTAGAAAGACTATATTCGCCCTCTATTACAATTAGTTCAATATTGCAGTAGATAGGAATCTAGTATATATTAGGTGATGATAATCCTATCTAAGAATAACCTGCAATACGATACTTCAGCGATTGGATAGCTATTCTTTTGGACATTATTCTCGTATATTCGAATAGTGCACGTGTCATTCCCAGTCCATCATGGTTTCATTCATATCTTGTACTGTATTGTATCCCATATTGCCCGTATATCTATAATATCAAGAAAGGTTGTAGACGTTTCTCCTTTAATATATGGCTGATTGAACGCAAGCCCAACAGTATGGGGACACAATTAATGGATGAAACTTTTTAAAATTGTAACTTACTTTACAATGTGAAAGAATGTAGGAGAGTACTATAACTGACCTTCCATATGCAATAATTTAGTCCAATTCTTCAGGAAGATTGAATTTATCTTTTATCTACGAGAAGATTTTTACAATCACCACATTACTTTTATTTCAAGCACCCTATATCCTACCTTTATCCACTTTGCCATATATCCGCACTCGCTGTAACGAACAATATCTGTCAGTCAACATGGGCGATATCTTATTGTACACAGATACCATTTTCCTTTAACCTTTTTTTGCGGGGGTATCTATTTATAGAATAATCGTTAAAAACACTAGAAAAAATGTTATAGATGAAATTTCTAAGGGAAATATTGATTCTAAACTGCTGTAATGCATATCTCGAAGGGAGGGCTGAACAAGCAATTATTAATCTATACTTCATCTACTTGTGTAGTAGAATAAAGATTGTATAGTAGATCTCCTTCGTAATAGTGATAGTGAGTTTATAATTCCTATTTCTCGGAACTGACGGTCAACGTTGTTGGAATTTGTCTTATCATTTGCTCCTAAATTAAATCTGACAGCTGTATTGATTTTATTTATGTTCAATTACTTTTTGAAGTTGTGCTAAGGGGTAGCAGTATTTATACTTGTTCTTCATGCTTTGTTTGCACAACACTTTATGTTTAGGATGAACAGCTACAAATGCTAATGAATAAAATATTGCTCATATTCAATACGAAAATCTGCAATAATTAGTGTGCACCAACCAGTGCAAGAATACATACCTAGGCGAACATTTCTATATGTACTGGTAGATAACCTGACAAAGAAGACAAGACGTAAAAGATATCAATAACGGAAAGCGATTTTAGAATTATCATGTCATAATATTACTGCAGGAATAGAATTGATGCTTTGCAAAATGGGCAATGTATCGGCCATAATGTGTGACATAAGCATTGAGAAAAAATACAAAAGTATTTTAATTTAGCTGATAAATTTTGATGCATCTAAATCGCCTTAACAACAAGGTCAAATGTTGAACCATGCTGTGTTAGTGTCTGCATACCATACTATTAATCTTACAACAACTATATTGCTATTCTTTACTATCTTTAATAACACGGAAGAAGATACGACAAAGTTAAATGGCAGCCAATATAATAAGTTAATAAATAAGACTAAATTGGAAGTCATACTATGATGAAACTGTTAGCGAAGCCCAATCTCCGCAATCAGGGTTGACACGAATATATAGTTATTCCATTACGATACTCATAATCGCATTTCTTTTTAATTTACACTTAATCGAGATAACGAACTATATAAACATACTGTAACCGTTTGATGGATTTATTAATTGGTCTTACTGTAATCATCACAATAAGAAAAAGCGTCAGCAATTGCATTTATGATCATTTATTATTATAATTATCTTAATATAGTTTATGGAAGAAATAAAACTGTAAGTTAATACTCAATATTGTTGAATTCAATCAGAGCAGAAGACTTTTATATTGTATCCGTATAGTTCTCCTACTATTGGTATTTGATTTAAGATATGATTCTTGAGAAAGGAAAAAAATACAAATCGCTACAGCTGGTGTTAATGTTAGCATGTATGAATAAATCTTGTAAACAAATGAAATGATCAAAAGAAAGTTTTGAGCAAAATGTTCTACTACCTCAAGTTATGGCTTGCATGTTATTCCTACTTTATACCAATATATATGTATACGGATCTACAATTTTATAATATAAAATGATGACGAATCTTGTTAATAACAGACGATTTCATGAACTAAAATGCTAGATGCAAAAGATCCCATAATGCTTCATCGCATTACTGCTTAGATATTGACTATGCCTCAATCTGGTTGAACATTTTATTTTTAACTGTAAAGCCATTAGTAATGTCTATTTGAAAGACTGTTTGCACTGTGTAAATTTATTGTCCAATTACTTGAAACTGTAAGAGATAAATTTATATATCTTATTTTCATGAGAGTAATTTAGAAAAGCGCTTTTACTTTAATACGATCATCTGGATATAATAATTATAACAATTTTACGTAAGGAATTGGTTAGATTTTTAAAAGTAATATCTAGATTCGGATAAATAAGATTGCTTTGGGTGTTTAGAAGGGTGTCTAACTTAGTTCGTGGCATCATACTGTTCAAATGGTTTCATAACGGTCGTAACGTTAACGGCAAATAATACAATTGGTAGGTTAGACTTTAAAATGCTACACTAGGTGGACATTCATTAATACGATTAACGATATTCGTAAATATTCAATATTATAGCGATTTGATGGTTAATTCTATTAATTGATATCGTCACAAAATCATTTCCTCAACTAGATAATTGCCATTTCATGATAATTATATATTTACGTCATATCTATAGCCACTTAATCAATTTTAAATACGATTATATTTATTTCATAAATACGGTTAAAATCATTTCCCTCCTATTTTCTTTTAACATATTGTATTTGCCGATTAATTTACAATCTCACATTTTATGCTATTAGATCATTAATTGATGATGAGAAAATTTTTAAAGCTATTACCCGTAGTATACAATAAGATACTACTCTATTTTGTTCCATTATTAAATGATGATAAAAAATTTATTGCTGTTAATGCGTAAACCGAAATCTTCCCTAATATTGCTTTAATAGGTATTACGACCGAAGAAACAAAATAATAGGGTTCATATCAATTATAAATCATACCACTATCTATAATTTATGCTCATTGTAATTACCGTATATTCCTGCTTTTTAGCTGGTTGCATGTCCTTTCTGACCTGTTGTGATGTTCAGAAACGGATTATTTTTAAAATGGATATATACATTGAACATTTCATTTTAAACTAGTTTAATCAATGTATATAGATTTCAATTTTAGATTAAGATTTTCTTTAATATAATGTCGCGAAAATGCTCTAGGTACAAAATTTTCTTTCAACCCAACTCTAGATAACAATTTCAATAAATCCTAATTACCTGTTACTATCAGGCAAAAATATTGACAAAATGATCGTGTTTATAAGGCATATGTTATAAATTCTTACCGCGTAAAATAATTAATTATTATCAAACTGAGCCAAGGGTCGTTGACTATCATACCGGATAAAAGTGTAGTATTCACTTTTGAACGTAAGCTGAAGTTTTCGCCATGTCGTAAGCGATTTACTCATTTTTCTGCTAGCATTGTTCTATGTCTAATTCATAGATTTAATCAATAATTAATCATAACCTAATCACATCGGCCATTCCATTTATACGTATAGTCTACGTGATCAGCCTTTTTAATATTTCTTCAACTTCTAGTGCGATTCATGCAAATTCACATACTGTAGTTTATTATAGTAAATGTCATTATATCGATCGGCTAGATTCAATTTATAATCCATTATCAGAAGCCTATTAGCGTTTCTTATAGCATTTTATCCTGATTCGTGGCTAAGTAAGATGAAAAATGACCTAGTAAATGTATATTTACTGTTTCGTCTACTTTAATAACATTTAGTGTTTTAAGTTTATTCTAGACAGCTGTGCATCCTGTACATTACAGCTTTTAGCTTTACTTCAGGTCTCATCACAAATACGGCCATTCAAACGATTTATAGTACTATTAATCTTTAAGTAATTCACAATGAATGCACCGATGCGTAGGAAACTTGTACAATGATGATATTCTGCGCTCAGTTACGTGGAAATTTGGATATGAATGATTGGTATCCACAGCAACTACATTGATAGCATAGCAATTTGAATTATTGTAATGAATTACGTAAATAATTAAAATTCCTTTTTCATTCAATTCAATGCTTTAAAGAATATATTGCGTTAACTGATAGCCTTGATCTTACCGAAAATCGGTTAAATGAACACATGTTAGATACCGGCTTTCTCTGTTATTGATGAAATTGAATCTTTACTCATTATGATAAATATTAATACTGCAAAATGTCAGAATGTTCGTTTTTACTTACTTCAGTAGAATCTATTTACTCCCTCTACAAATATATTAGTGGTTAGCATGAATCTATGAATTACTTACAAGCGAATATTTGTAAATAGGCTATTTCTATGAGTTATCCTACAATTCGTAATCGCTATCTTAGCCAAAAAATACAGAGAGTAATTTCCTATTTATCATTAAACTAGATTTGCTGGGTCAAATTTGTATTCACTATAATTAAAAATTCATGATATTAATGATCATGAACTATCTCAGGATGTATTGACACTATTGCTAATTAACTATCAACATTTGGTTATAAATAATTACTTAACATTAGCCAATAAAATTATTTCATATACGTCAATACTCTAAAAGAAGCAATATTATAATTACCCATACAGATATTTGGTTTCAGTTCCCGAACTCCCGCGATCTGATTACCCAAAGAGATTTCGTAATCAAACGGTCACCATAAACGTAAGAAATAAGGAAAAAAGAAATATTTTCGAGAAAGTTTTAGTCTAATTGCAAACCTTAAAATGGATGCTTTAACAACAACTGCAATTAATGTGACAACATTGCCACCTAGTGATGGAAACCAAACTGGAAATGGTACCATACGACAGGCTTACTTCGGTACAATTTATGTTTACGGTGCTATTACTGCTACAACTACTCTTACTAACACTGTCATGCTATGCTTCATAATTTTTGAACGTAAATTGCATACTATGTCGAATTGGATCTTGGCTAGCATGTTCTGCGTTGGAATCGTTTATGCTTTAGTGTATTTATTTCCGCGTTGGGTTATGTTTGTACCTTGGCGGTTATTTAATAGCTATGCTTGCCAAATTCTGCCCCTAGTTGGTTCTGCTTTAATTATTAATTTCAACTTACATTTAGTATTAGTTAGTTTAGATCGATACTGCTGCGTCATCTTCCCATTTCATTATAATATGCCTCAAGCGCCAATCATAGTTCGAACCTCAATACTTGCTGCATGGGTTATTAGCTTTATTATCGCTTTCATGCCACTTTGTACCTTTTTGGTTCCCGTTATCGGCAAATGCAGCGATCAGCTTAATACCCGTTCTTTTCATATTTATACTCTTGTTGCTTTTATCATGCTCTTCTACCTACCATTATTTATGTTATGCGTCGTTTATTCAAGGATATTATGGATTGTTAATATCCATACTCAACGTCGTAATGAAATTTTAGCACAGTCTAATTTTATGCCCGCGTCTGTGATAAGACGTAATTTGCGTGCCATTACTTATACAGCTATTTTAATTGGATTTTTTATGGCATTTTGGTTGCCCGCTTTAATTCAGTATGCTGTCCTCTTTCCTACAGTCCATTTAGGTTTAGATAAATTAAATATCCAGTTAGGGGAGATTTTTCGTTATTTGAGTTTAGCTTATCCTGCAATCAGTCCACTACTATACGCTTATTTTACCCCAACTTTACGGTCAGAGATCTATAAAAAATTAACTAGTAGAATTTGCCAAAATTCATACAAGAGCTCTCGATCTATCTACCCAGAATATTCCTAAAGATATCAACTCGATTCCATTCCTTTATTTTCAATGGTCGTCCATATAATCTAGAAAATGACAGCAAAGGTTAACTTTTGTTTTTCATACATGAAAGGATTTCGCGGCTATAACCTCCTGGGTATAATTGGGATACCTACCTAATCGAAACATATGATATTTTTCATGCGTAAATAACGAATTCTAATGCATGGATTTTATATAAGAGTGCCATATAAGGCCAATTTGTAATAATCATGCTACTTCTCATCAAATCATTAGTATCGTATTGATCGATTTATGACATACTTAATTGGATGCTTTTCTTGATTTTTGGACGCTCTATTAAATGTAAAATGCAATTAGAAGAGCTTCTTTAATTATAGTTATTCCATTAAAATAAAATTTTCCATTGTGTTTTGCGTCTACATTCACCCATATCATTTAAAGCTCTAACGTAGAACTTTTTGGACATTATATGTGTTTGCTGGCTAAAACACAAACAATAGGTATCAAGCTAACCTTGCATGAACAAGTAAATAGTGCTTTTTGCTTTCACTTCTAAACTACAATATAAATCGTTTAACGTAATCTTCAGTGATAAAATATCAATTCCATTAAGATTAATCGTCTTATTATATTTTGAAAGTAACCAATCCTAATCAATCAATATCGTCATTCTCAATTTACCTCCTAGGCTTTAATCGTAATTTAGATCGAAGGAAGTCTATCTATTAATTAATGAGATTTAATTTAATTCAATCGTATTCAATAAAAGTTAATGATAAAATTTTGTTAATCCTAAATGAAGATTTAATTTTATCTTAAAATACAGTTAAAATTACAATAGTTATCAAATTTTTTATTCGAGACCGCCAAACTCCAGATATGTTCAATAAATGGTTTATTCGTATTTCATTTGGCTGTCTTAGAATTCATCTTGGATTGAAATATTCGTACTAGTATCTTAAAAAGTTTATATACTCATCTATTCGTGTTTCAAATTTCTTTTTCCAAAGTAGGATATATCACACACAGAATAAATTATATCGTACCTAGAAAATAAAATTTGAAATGTTCCATTATGCATTTCTTAAGCAATTCTCTAAAATCAATTATGTTACTATTCTTATAGCTCTTATCACAGAGAATTCGTGCCAGTATTCAATAATTTTAGTCTCTTCACTTAATACTTGCCGCCCATAAATCTAGTATTTCTTCATTACTCCTAAATAGTATTAAAAAAAATGCTATTGTTTCTATAATAAAAATTGTACGCAATTTGATTCTTTGCCTATCTCTGGATAAAAGGTTCTATTGTGGTTACATGATATCTGCTATTAGTCGATTTCCTTAATCATTGACTGAATGTATAAATTATTTTTTTGCTGAAAAGTTACATTGAATAAATTTATTACAACGATAAAAACTAGCCCCACTTTGATAGAGATGAATGCACCAAACATAGACACGCAGCATTTATATGTATAAATTAAAGTAAGCTTATCTACGTTTTTTTCTATCCCAAAATCAATCAAACTTTATTTTTAGAATAGGTAGATAATAGTTTTTGATATTAGCTTATGATAATACAGCAGAATTCTTGTACATTCATATTAGAAATTAAGCAATATTTTCAGAACAAATAAATAATGGTTTAGATATCAGCTTATCGTAATACGGTAGAGTACTTGTGTCCGAGCGTCTTAACTATCACTTAAGCCATATTTGAAGAGAAGTAGATAAAAATTTTCGATATCGATAGAGCATCATAGGGTAAAATACTTACAAACGTTTATTATCTCTTAAATTGTATTTCAGAAACAAACAGATAATAGTTTAGGAGACAATATAGGTCAATGCAGTAGAATACTTGTATACAAGAGTTTTCATTATCAAATAAACTGTATTTCGGAGCATATAGATAATAGTTTTAGACTGCTCTATAACTTGAAAAAATTAAATATTTGTAATGAGTATCATTAATATCACTAATAGAGAATACTTGGATGCGCTTGCTGTCAATAAAACTGCATTGTTAGAGTAAGCAATTAAAATTTTTAGCTATTAATATAACATATCTATCAAAAATATTTCAAAATAAGTAGATAATATAATATCTTTGATATCAGGATAACAAAATATGATAAATGCGAGTACTACTGTACTGTAGTAACTATCCTTCTTACCAATCAAAGTATATTTTTCGGAGGAAGTTAGTAATAATTTAAGACATTGATGAAGCGTAGTACAAACAATAGTTGATGTCGCTACATTTTGAAAAGTGTTTCACATTTTAAGAATCAGGATGGCTTTGACTAAGGCTCGTACAAAATTGTTATGTGGCTTTAGTTGTTAACTATTAAATTACCATTATGTTCTCAATCCTATATCCGACTAAATGTATTCATAATAACTGAGCTCTGATTACAATTACTATCTATGACATTTCTGGTTCTACTACATCTTACCTGGTTCACAACTAGTTGTTATCTACATATTTTGCTGAGCTTCTATATCCAATTTTCGAATTATTCCATGAGAAATGGTCTTTTGTTCACCGCAACTTTATTAAACTGTTTGTTTTATTATTATATTATAAATTAAATCAACAATGCTGCTGATGAATCTATTTGGAACAAATACTGTATCTTTTAGTGTAGTTCCATTAATCTGTATTAAATTTTATGAACCAATTTTACTGTGTATCTTAATAGAGCAGTCAATAGGTTCAAAATACAATTTCCCGTGATATTTAGTGTAAGCTAATCTAGTACGTAGTAAACGGAATAATGTGTGCCGTGTAATCAACTTTAACTTTTTTTCAAAATAAAGACAGCTAATAAGTTTCACCTAAATTAATTTATTCGTTCCTTTAGCGGGAGACTTTGAAGGAAACTAAATGAAGTTACTGACACAGTACCAATATATAGATACAGTGCATCCACTAGATAGCTTAGTAAGGGCTCCGATAGAAGATAGACATCAGTCTTTTATGCATCGATGATCAGTTTCGAATGGTTGGGCCAACTTGCAACTATCATACAGTAGATGACAAGATACTGAGTAGCTGTTATGGTGTTGCCTTGTCATTAGGATAGTTTAATAAGTACAGTAGTAGCTAGTATGGAGAATATCCATATTTGTAGTGCTAGGTAAGATAAGTAATACCTTAACGTGGATGTTGTTTGTAATAGTTCATTACATATTTGATATTGATTGTTATTGTGTGATAGATAGCAGTAGGATGATTCAAGTTCTAGTTGATGATAGTTGAATTAGACAACCTACGAGCTTAGATTAAGATTAAGTATGAGTAAGAGATTCAAAATATTTACTGATAGAAAAGCTACGTAAGGAGCATCTTAGTTCGAGATGATTCTCCTAGTAAGGTATAATAATAATACTGTTGTTGTTTACAAATTAGACGGTTCCTATATAAACGGGAACATTTAAGTTGAGAGGGTGGTAAAAAGTTGTAGACGTATCTTTGCTAATAAAAGCTTCATCTTTACAGTCTTTTGCTGTGTGTATTTAACGTTAAGTAAAAGGTCGTTTAAGTCAGTAGCTACTTATAGACTTTTACTGTACGTTACCTTGTCGCAGAAGTGAAATTGTGACAGTAGCAAATTCAAATAGTACGTTAGCTAATTCAGAAAATGAAGATATCGATAAATAATATGATCGCCACGAAAATTTATGTAAAATGATTATAATAACGATGTGACTAAGGTTGATGAATTAGCAGATTTTAGCTTTAGTACTGGCAATAGCTACACAACTATCTATCAAAATTGAGATTAAATGTTGATATAGTTATTTAAAGTTGTTAACTATCCTACTGCGATTAAATCGATATTAAATGCTAGTTCATCTGTTCAATTTTCTTGACTTTATGCTCTTTAAGATCAAATCTACTACATAAAACAAGTACCCAACCATTACTTTCATTTGAGTAGAAACCATATAAGTGAAGACACAGTATTGAGCTACTGCTGCAGACAAACTATTTTTCAGACTTTTTTTTCGAATTTTAAATAAATGAACTTTCCCTTTATACGTGTTAGTACATCAAAATAAATTAGACCAAATAGTTTTCTTTGAAAATCTTAAGGTTTTTATGTCGTGCACTTGTTACAAAAATGAATTGTATTAGACATACATGTCAGATTTTAACAGGTAAGAAGCCTTTCATTGATGCTGTAATAGTACGAACTCATGAATACGCTGCTGTCAAGAAATTTCTCTTTAAAAGACTATTGCACTTTGCTGCGCGAGCTGTTTTGCAGTGTGCAAGTGAATGAAATAATTATCATTAATAGATACAGCTATGATATGGATTTATTTGCAATTTAACGGTAACTGGACTCCTGGATTTCCGATATATATTCAGAGGCAAGAATTACTAGGATATGCAATTTGATTGCACATAAATATTATTGATAACTATGAAGCGTCTATCTTCCAGATACTACATGGGATGCGCAAATCACTGCAGCATGCATTATATTAATTAATTTACGTAGTAGAAGAAAGCTGATAAAATAATGCGATCGTTTGCATTGATTGTGACAAGTATAATTTTGTTACATTATAGCTGTTGTTAAAATACAGCAATCTAACTTAATTATCTACGTGGAACAATACAATATGTAAAAAATTTGATAAATAATCTAGCATCAAAATCTCTGATGAACTATCAGAAATACGAATATTCCGTTGAACCCAGCTTTTATTTTGCTCTTTTCTGATCAATTTTTGAATTTCGTAGCACTAGATTTGCCTTCACACTTTCGGCTTAAACTAATTAATTATTGCAACTTATCAAAAAGTACAATCTAATAAACTTCTATTATTGTGTACACTTTATAAGTTTCACACAAGTCGTTTAATTTAAAACTGTTTATCCACACCAGTAGACATAAGTTTGTATTATAAACGATTTTTATATGATATAATCTTCTAAGTTATTTTCACTCCCAGCACAAAGGAAATGAATTGTGACTTATTAGAATCCTTATAAATATGATTGATAGTAATTTAGCGATAATAACAAAGTTTAAAACTTACAAGATAGAGTGCAATAGAATTAGCTGTTTAAAATCATCAGACGGTATCATTCGCAGGTCTTCAGAGAATGCTTAAATCCAACTATCCGAATAAATATATGGCAGCCTTTTAGTAATCGAAGATGGATTAACCGTTCAGAGCCTCAAATATCTCCTAGTATGCCAAAGCCAATTTAACTTTGGCATAAAGTAACAATTTTGTCTTCATGATCGTTTCCGTTAAAGGGCACTTAGAACCTTCAAATCTATTAACTAAAAGGTAAAGCATCATGAATATTATGTTGTACAGACACAGCGCACAGACACAGTAGATAGCTTAAAATTGAGTTTTGAGTCCTATGCAGGATATTATAAATAAAATAATTCCATTTCTACAAATGTCGGTAGGATAAATAAAAGGTGGAGAAACATTCCATACAAGTTTTATTCACTTATTATCTAGTATAATAAAATAACCTTAATTGTTACCAATATTCGAGTTTGTCTATAAGTGATTATTCCTAGAAAAGAAGTAGATATGACAATTTAATGAACATATAGACTTATCGAAAGAGTAGTAGAATCTCCATGCAAGTAACTGTAATATTTTTAGTAAAAATTTAAATGTCGATTCGTTAGCTGTAACCAATTTACCTTGAGTTTCAGCGTGAAAATTTTTCAGAAACAGTTAAAATGAGTACTATTAATCCCTAGAAGTAGTACCATTATCAATTTAAATGTAAAATAGGCATCAGTAAGTTTTCTTTATACTAAGTTATTGGACCGCTTGTTCAATTTTTATATTATTTAATCGTGAAAATTAAGGTACGAGCTTGATTACACAAATCTTACAAAATTGTAGAACATATATTTGCGGTGAAAAATCAATAGTTAATAGAAGATTACACTTACCTGGGTCATGATAGCAAAGCCTATTCCCTATATAAGCGCATTGCAGTTTAAAAATGTATATTAATTAAATCAAGGATGATAACTACTCATTCAGTCTAATGAGCTTTTAGATCTTAGCATTGAAATAGTTGCGGAATGAATAAGATGAATCTCACCATAGCTGTTCGGTCAAATGATGTTTGAGATAAGGAAGTGAAAATCCCTCCTACGATGGGTCCTACAACTTGGCTAGTAGTGATTCATTACAACAGTTGTTAATTTCTGAAACTATTAATTGTTAAAGTGTAATTCTAGGTTCTAATGAAGTAAGATTACATTTCTTGATAATTATGATTAATGCACAAACAGAAGGCATACCCGAGAGAAAGAGCCGTCGTAAAAAGTCCAGAAACTACGGAATGAATTACAAAATCACTACTTTCATCAGGATTATCATTCCTAAAGATAGTAGCAATACGTCTTAATATACCGCCAATGCCATGAACACCTGAACATTGAAACTGAATTCTAATCATTGTTGACCATACGTCAAATCCTTCATTGCAACTTCTAGGATATCGGCAAATGATGTCGTAATAGCAGCAGCGCCTGCAATTCCTAGTGCTAGTAGAGATGGAACAGATTGACCTATAGATCTAAATAGAGGATAAAGTTCTATCAGTTAGGTACTACGGTACCTCATCATGCTAATAAAAAATTGAGAACGTACAACTTAATCCGAATAAATGGAGCTGGTCCAACAAATAGTAGAGATATACCCATTCCGATAGAGCCAAAGATTATAAATGGTCGGTATCCCTGTTACCGTAAAACGTATAGATTATCCTCAAACGTACTAAAACTGAGTAAGCTCTCCTATTATCTAGGAATATCTTACATTTATCATTATTCAATGTAATAAAGTATGAAGATATGAAATATTTAATTGCTTTTTTGAACTAACAAAACGGTCGGATAAGTATCCAAATACTGGACTGAATAATCCATAACCAGCAGGTAGAGCAAGAAATATAAAGCCAATTTGTGATGTTGTTAGGTTAAGCTATAGACAAGATGGAACGACATTGCAAATGAATATAATTTGGAATCAATTTACGCCATTATAAGAAAAACTAAAAAAGAAAGTTTGTTCTGACCGGTTTTAGATGGAGCGATAGTGTCGGATCAAGGAAACCTATAACAAGCATTTGTAAAGCTACCCCAAAACCTATAAAAATTAAATAATTTAAAGGTGTCAATTAGTGACTTTACTTTTCAATATTGTTGATTTCTGGATCGCTAGTTGTTTAATGGTATGGCAAAATATGAAAGAGAATGTAATAAAATCATTCTGTCTAAATATTCAGAATACTCCTGAATAAATAAAATAAAGGTTTAAAATTGCAGAAGCTTCCGTTTTCTATCTTACTTATTATCATAACTCTAGGATGTACAATTAGTTGCTTCATTAAGCGCCACGGAGGTGAGCTGGTAGCATCTACAGGTTACATAATTCAACTTAAGATTAAGAAATACTCGTATATTATGCTGATTCTACGGAGATGACAATAAGGCGAAAATGATTAACAAAAATTGAGAGTATTCTCTTAATAAAGTCTATTACATGCTATTCGAGGGATGAAGAAGATGGAAATACATCCAATGACCAGCGAAACTGACCCCAGCACTATGAATGGCAGTTTAAAGCCGCCAGCCTGAATAAGATGATCATAAAATAACTTCCTTGCAATTGGCATAGATACTGATTTGTGTATAATACCTGATATAGTAGGCCACCAATAGGGGGTCCAGCCATTAATCCTAAAGCACTAAATGTTTCTAATGTGCTCTATGTAAGAATACGAAGAAAAAATAGAATATTACAATTGCAGATTATCCTGAAATGGTTACCAAATGTCTCGCTGACATTTGAAAAGGCTTGTGATATGCATCAACATAATTACGAATTAAACCATACATCTTGGATCGATATATGAATAACATTAGACACATTCCAGTAAAATTATCGAGACTAAACTAAGGCTATCAGATAGACATGGATGAGAAATTACTGCACTTAATCACTAACCGTGGCAGTTGCAACGTTGTCAGCAAAGACGGATGATACGATGGCTAAGGCAGCAATTAAAGAACAAGCAGACGCAACGCCTTGAATTGATCTAATAATTAAACAAAACGCCACAAACAGTCCACGATCTAGCACACTAGGTAGAAATCTATGAAAAATTACAAAAGGTAAGAAAAGCATTTTTAGTTTAATTTAGTAACGTTCATCTATTATGACACGGTTATCCTACAAATATGCACGTGTATGTCATATAGTCAGTGTAGTGTAGGAATAGGCTGATTACTATAATTAATCAGTGTCATAATAATATTTTAAGTATATATTGTTCTAGACGCAGTTGTCTTACCCAAAAAGAATATTACAGCCTGCTTCGATGGCTATTCCAGCCCATAACGCAAAGACGACACCTATGCGAGGTAACTATGATGTATATAGTTAGTAGGTCACCTACTTTATCGCAATAGGCATAATGTTATTATTGTTATATCTACAAACTGTGTATAGTTTTAGTTTTTATAATTAACAATAACTGATTGTCTTAACACACTGCATTAACTGCTAGGATACTGATCTTCTACAAGTTGTACACCAAAAAAATTTACTTTATCAAATGTTTGCATGACTTGGAGTAAGGGAAAGTATGGCTAAAATTATCAGCAATATTTTTATTTAGTATTGCTTAAAAGATACAATATATCAATTCATTAATTTTGTATTCTGCAATGGTATAGTTTATATATCTTCGTCATCAATGTATGTCATGATTGCACGGTGTCAATAAGTAACACCTTACCAAAATTCCACATATGGGGGAAGTAAGTAGAGTAAATATTGGATATACAGCGAAAATAAGACCAATTTCAGTATGAGAGACACCTCTGCTTTTAGCCTATATGGGAATAATTATCCATAGATTACTTGAATGAACAGAATAATAAATGATTTGAAATTGTGTAATATATTTACTCGATCCTTAAATTTTGTTGTGTAAAATTCTAGTTATACTGTATTATAAAACATAACAAGATCCAGCACAAACTCGGTAGAGGACGTCAACAATTAGCCAAGTTGGACTGATTTATGGATTTATTAAAGATTAACATTAACCTGTTGGCCTATATTTGTATTTTCCTGTTATCTTATCATTATATATGTTAATTATTAGCTAATTTCCACTACATTAGAACGACACTACTAATTCATTTAATAAAACTCCACTAAAGCCGTGACTCCATTTCTACGTCTAGCCTTCCTCGTTTATTGCAATATAATCCATTTCATGACATCTTGACGATTGAACTCCATCTATCTTTAACGTACAAAATACAGTCCAAGTATCGATGTTTGACCAATGCATTCCATCAAGCACTGTACCGTACATTTAATTATCTGACTAGAATCTAGCTTACACAATTACGTATCATGATCATAAATCATTGCAAAACATAGAAATACTTTGCTTGAATTTATAAGGCATAGTCCAAGTCAATGTTAATGTTTGGCCAATGTACTCCATCAAGTACTGTCTGTACATTGAATTATCTGACTAGAATCTAGCCCACTCGACTACGTATCCTGATCGTAAATCATTGTACAACATAGAAACATTTAGCTTTAATCTATAAGACATAGTCCAAGTCGATGCCAATGTTGGACCAATGTACTGTATCAAGTACTGTGATGTACATTGAAATTTCTGACTAGAATCTATCCCACTCGACTACGTATCATGATCATAACTCACTGCACAATATACAAACACTTTCCTTTAACCCATAAGATACAGTCATAGTCAATGACCATCTTTGACCGATGTTCTGCACTCCATCTATTAGCTATCTGTGACAGTGTTACATACAGTATTAGAGTAAAAATATCTATGTTAGGATAATTTTGTTAGCCTATCCTTATTTAGTTAACTTCTAATTTGGATATACTGCATTTTAATATAGCACTGGCTTTTTGTGGCTGTGACATATGCATGTAATGAAATTAATAGCTATATTAAGGAAGAGTATATAATTGCAGTATATCGTATAATAAAATTAATTCTTGAACTTAGTGTTTAACGTAAAATATGAGGCATCTAAGTCTTTGTGTAGTCTACTAGTAGAGCAAAAGTGTTCCTGATAGTGCAGATATCGTTCCTTGATTTGTGGTTCAAGGAATTGACTTATTGATCGTACATTACATTATCTTGTTGCAAAGCTGTTAGTGAACATTAACTTATTTTTATCGGACGCAGAATATAATAAGAAGATTATAGTCTTGTTACTATCAAGCCTAACAACTTCATTTCTATCCTTCTAAAGTAACTAGTAATGAGTTGATACACTCTACAGTGACACTCAAACTCAGTAAATATTAACATTTCCCATTAATTCTCGAATTCCTTCTAGGCAACCCTACATGAATAGAGTACTATCATTAATTAATTATTGTAGTAAATCATTACATAACCGTGGACTACAAATGGACGCATCCATGCATCTGTCTACGTGTATTATAAGAGTCCATGGTACAGCATTCAGACTTTACTTTGAACGTACGGCATTTTCCATCAACTGCCTACAGTATCGAATTGATCGACTGCGGTCATGAATCATCAGCCAATATTCAAATTTTGCTTTGACGAACTACTATTGACCGGATAGTTGTTGCTAGTACTGTGGCTATCGAGTTATCTACTTATTTGACTATGAGCTGATTTTGTATGACTATTTTACTGACAGTTAAAGTATCATCAACATAGGGTTATGCATACCACTTGTGGAAAAAAGGGCGAGAGCAGAGCATAGACTGATGAGATTAAGAAGTAAACAGTGGACATCAGCACCATGACTACTAATTTATTGCGACGAGAGATGACGGAGACCGATTCCTGACCATCATGGCCAACCAAAGGTTGATATTCATCAGCCATCTTCAATCATGCATTGGCTTGACTTTAGTCACCACAGAGCCAACAAGGATTTAATGACTTTAGTCTGTTCTGTAAGACTGTAATAAATCAACTCGACTACGGGGGGCTATCGTATCTGAAATGGCTGCAGTACTGATGGCCAACGTCAATCACTCCTCAAAGATGTCTGTCCAGCAATCGATTGCTACTCAATCTGCAGTCATTGACTAACTAGATCATATCGAGGGCTACTAAAAGAATCGATTTGCTGAATAGGTCTTCTACTGCTTCATGGTACAGTAGTTGGTCGAAATGGCTAACAGAAATTTTATGCTGAGGAGGAGCCATGAACAATGGAGTATGCCTTTCCGCTGCAGTTTCCATGATCCCTTTGTGGTTAGGTGATGACGCCGGCAGGTGCCTTTGTGTATCAGTGCATCATTAATTCGTTAAGTTGGAATGATTACAAGAATACTTCCACAACCTTGAATAAATCGGCGTATGATTCTACTCTTGGCTGTACTAGCTGATGGATATCTGTCATACAATTGTCCCATGTCAGCCATGGACTACTCCATGATGTAGGTGCATGTGGTAGTAAATGACTGGACGCTTGCAATATGACTAAAAGTGGATTTTCTTTTGTTTTACTCATTTCTTGGACTGCCAGCTTAATCTCTTCTATTTCTGTGATTGTTTACTTAATCATGGATGACGAGAAAGAAATCAGATTTCTTTCTCGTCGTCCATGGCATAATCAATTAGCTTAACGCATCGAGGTAAACCTTTAATACAAGTCGGAAATGACCAACTAATGATGCGTTTCTTTTACCTCTGGTCGACACTTTATGTACATTGTACATCGCCTTTCAAGGTTCGTACTACACAGTACATTCTACTCTCAACGTTAATTAATATCATTGCAATGAGAATCAATCTCCATGAATTCTTATCTTGATGCAAAGAGTAAGTTTGCAACCTACTCCATTAGAACCTCAGGTCATATCCAATTCATCCAACCATACGATAGCAAATCTGAAATGGATTGAATACTCGCTCAGTCTATGCAGTAAACCATCATCTTTTTATGCAGCATCCAACAATGGTAGAGCCAAGTATACAGTACAGTAATATGGGGTTTAGATTAGGTGGTGTGATCGTAATTTTTAAAGTGCTTTCATGGGGTTTAGATTGGGTGGTGTGATCTCAATTTTTCAGAGTGCTTTCACGCAGCATCCAACAATGTTAGAGCCTAGTATACAGTAGAGTAATATGGGGTTTAGACTGGGTGGTGTGATGGCAATTGTAATATCGTTTCCACAGTAATTTTAGTCCACAGAGGAATCCAGTACTATAAAAGCTTTTTATTACAAGGTTCTAAAGAATAGTACAGCAATAATTAATTACTCACAAGAATCTAGTCTAAAGTAATCTGAGCTCAATTAGATATCAAATCTTTTCTCCTCCTTTACGCTCAGATTTGTACACCTTATATACTTTTCTCTGAATCTATTTAAGGCAATAACATCGTCTACAATCAGACATGAATCATCACTACATTTTACAGTATTAATCAAACTGCTTACAATATTATTACTTTACCATTAATGTCCAACACAGTAAGGTATTGGGCATCTTTACAATCTTAGTATTTCAAGTCGTATAACGTCCTGTACCATAATTAGTTAACAGCTATATTAGTGAATAACACTTTCTAATATAGTAGTTACCAGTCACCTAAATCTAGCAGCACAAGAATATCTATTTTTAGAAACTTAACTATTCTAAATATAGTACACAACACAATCAAATATAGCTATCGCTACAAGCAAATATAGGGTGCATCACTACAACAGTACAGTAATATGGGGTTTAGATTAGGTGGTGTGATCGTAATTTTTAATGTGCTTTCATGGGGTTTAGATTGGGTGGTGTGATCTCAATTTTTCAGAGTGCTTTCACGCAGCATCCAACAATGTTAGAGCCTAGTATACAGTAGAGTAATATGGGGTTTAGACTGGGTGGTGTGATGGCAATTTTGCAAAGTGCTTTCATGCAGCATCCAACAATGATAGAACCAATTACAGAGTAATTTGGGGTTTAGATAGGGTGATATGATCGCCATTTTGAAAGTGCTTTCATCATGGCGTGTTTTCTTCCTCTTTTCTTTCCATCTTTTATACTACACTACTGTCAGTATCATGTGATGGACTGGCCACCCACCCCCACCACATTCATCGGCGGTTGTAAACATGCATTGGAGTACTCCTGTACCGGGGACAACTGTGCCATCGACTATAAAACTGTACATGAAAGAGTTCTTTTATGGCTTCAGGCTGTCTGTCCGATACGTACAGTGTACAGTGTACAGCCCGGCCAAGCCGGTTACCGTGCTTTGTACTGTACGGTACTGTACTGTACTCTACTGTACTGCAAAACGTCGGTCCATAGTCTGCAGTGTGGTCAGTGTACTTTATGTTGTACATACGGTACTGTACAGTACTGTATCGTACAGTATAGTCGTACTTCTCCATTTCTGTACACAGAGTCTTTGGCATCGGTACGGTACGGTACGGTGCGGTACGTCATAGCTTGATGGGGTGATTTGCAATCATGGCTATGATGTCATGGCAATTTCGCCCGGCTGTCTATTCTAAATAGTGTCTTAGCTCCATATTGAATTTGGATAGTTTATTAGATCACTCGATAATATAAGATTGGAACAATTTGAGCTATCCATGATATAATCAAAACACTCATCAGAAAACGTTGATACTAGTGCCATCTACTATTGGGTAGACAGAGTTGGCATACTTTGAATACTCTTCCATTCGGTAGAAAAGCATTTCCTTCAATATAACTTGTTGGAAGACGATTTGATCAAGCTAAGCTGCTAGTCGATAGAAGAAGATCCTACTTGCGATAGCATCCAAGTGCAGGCATTTCTCTCCTTGATTAGGGAGAGATATTCTTCTGCCTTCATCCTTCAAGTTTATCGTATCAACATTACCAAGTAACCGGTTCATCTACCGCAGAGATGAAACGGTGGAAGGTAATCTCCACCAATGTGTCTATTGGCGTCTTCTTTCTCTTAGGAGGAATTGAATATGGTAAGATGCAATGCATGATGTCATGGCTAGATGAACGTACAGACTGATATCGCTCTTACTTAATAAGCGAAATTTGACTATGATAATTTATCAACTATAAAAATTGCATTTTCAATTTCATCATATCACACCAGAACAAATCAACTTGATAAGTAAACTAGAAATGGATTACAGTCAGTCAATATAAACAGCTAGACATGGATAATTGATATTGCTGATGATATATGAATGGCCTTTATTCAAACAGTAATCATTTATCATTGAAACAAACTTATTTTTGCCGACAATCAATTTCATCACCAGTTCAAAAAATTATTTCTACTATTACCAAATATTATCAATGTCAACTTAATCGAGTAAATAAACAGTTACGTAGTTATCTATTTCACTATCTTAATGATCGATTTCATCAGGAATAGATAAAAGAGATATAATGATTGAATTTCACATGGACTTGCTTGTTGTCTTGCTATCTTAATCAACGCGAGTGCTCTACTATAGATAACTAAATGATAGTCCAAATTTCGGTACTTCGTTGTATTATAGGCAGATTTTAAGGTAAAATCTATTTCAAACTGATCAAGTTATAATAACAGAATGCAAATATTATTGTACACAGAACTGTGTACATGTTTAAACAACATTACTTTGAAGCTTGTTAGCCGGCAGCGGAACGATGATCTAATCTAACGGCATATACGCGTATACTTTAATTTGTAAATTATCAGTATTAATTTAATCTTGTTATCGAACAAGCTGTCACTGTCATGCCAATCGAAATGCAATTGCAGTAATCCTAACTTCCAGATAGCAACACCAACGAAAAGGATTACACTAAAGTCATTTTCTATGCTAGCAATGTGTCGAATAAATAAACTAAAGGATAATTGATCATGAATGCTAATATTCCTCCCAAAGCATGGACTCTCCGATATTAACCTCCATCGTAATCGTTGATATGTTTATTTACTCCTGTCTGTTATTACATGTTCTATCATCAATTCTACTTTGGATGCTTATAATCATATTTTGACTACAATTGAAGTGTTCTATGGCAGTTGCTACTATGCAATTGATACGATGGAGTTTAGCACATGCTGTCTACGATATTGCCCTTTCTGAGTCAGTCAATGCTAACTAGATATCGTCTGAAACGTACACATGCAGAAGAATCGCTTAGTTAATACATTCAGCGAAGAGATAGAAAGTTCTATAGGCACGATACAGCTACAAAGAGCATATTTTTTCTTTACCGTTTATGAACGATATTACTATCAAATGTACTTTACTGCATACTTACGACAGTCTTAAAAAATGTCGCTTATATATTGTAAAGTCCTAAGATTTATATTAAAAGACGATCAAATGAAAAACTTGAGCTACTGATTAATATGCCTACTATCGTATTGCAATTTTCAGTAATTTTTCCTACTTTCGGAACGGTGATGGGTAGCTAATTATAGTTGTTATTACTATTTTATCTAATAGCTGTAATTATACCAACCTTATTCAACTTTGTTGTCAATCGATTTGGTGGTAGCAATTGGATGTATGGCATGATATTGTCGGCATTCAGCTTCGCTCAACTCTTTTCTAACCCGTTAATGGGCTATTTATGCGACCGCTCCAAAAATGCTAAATGGGTAGTCATCTTTGGCAATCTATTCGAACTAGGAGGTATGAAGAGTTACGCTGATATCAGCATTATTTCGATCATTATAGTAAATGTACATCAGAACCTGTTACGTTATGCTTGTGTTGTTAACGTAAGACCTTAGGAGAAGCCACTTTACTATTCTCTTTTCCAGATTTATATTTATTTGCTTGTGCTAAGTCCTCAAATTGCTAATAATTAATTGTACGACTACGATTGTATTGACAACTGTTTAATTCAAATATTCTACCTAGGAAATTTTTTATATTTTGCCGCACCATCACAATATTGGCTGCTTGGGGCTAGATTATTATGTGGCTTTGGTGCTGGAGCTGGTTCGGCTATACTCGCCCAGATTGCCAGAACGAGTACAGTTGCTGAAAGAACCAAAGTCTTTTCACTTGCTATGATGGCCAGACAGTGTGGAATGTTGTTAGGTTAATACGTAACTACTTAGAAAACTACTTTGATAGCAGGATGTAAATAGGAGCTTTATCTAAGCAATCTTTGTAAAATAGTACTTAAAAAATTTCAAACAAATATTTCACCTATAAACATACTTTTCAGGACCTGCATTTAATGTATTCCTAAAGGGTCTTCATTTTAAGATTGGACCTTTTCAAGTTGATGCTTTTACGTCTCCAGGAGTAGGCAATATTCTTAATTTGAATAAATCTTTTTGTTATATTTTCGCATCTTATGATTACATTAACATTTTAAACCAATTCCTTGATTACGCAATATATAGATTATGACAACATTCTTTATATCACGTTCAAAACTGTTTCTTTCAGATTTTCATGGCATGTTTATTCCTGCTTGATGAATTGATGATATTATTCTTGTACTTCGATCAACCACCACTTTCTAAACGTGAAAGAGACGGCAATCAAACTAGTGAAAGTACTGAAAAATCTCCAATAATAAAGTCTGGGCGTATGAATAATTACGGAACTGGGCTTGATGAAGAATCTCAACATACAGATCCGACTGTTGGTATCAATGCTAGTTGTTCTATTAATGCATCTTCAGATGATGAAGAAATTCGAATTAAAAAGCCGAAGAAGAAAGGATTTTTAGTTGGTAGGTTTCACATATGTTTTAAATTTTCAGTGCATGTAGATACTAATTCAATGTGTCACTATGCAACCGGTTGTTATGCCGTTTACAATGATATAATATTCATTAAAAGTAATTATTTTTAGTATATCCACCAATGTGTAAGGGTTTTAAAGTTTCTTTCCCCATGTTATCCGTTGTAGGCATTTTGCGAGAGGAGCTAATTGTGTTATTAACAGCACAATTTGTAGTTTTCTTCAATCAAACCTCTTTTGAAGTAATTCTACTCCCTAAACCACTAACCTCAATTTCGACAGTTGGTAATATTGTTTCCGTGCTGTTTCTAAGATGCTTTTTATAATTGCCTTTAGACACTAGTGATCCCATTAACAGAAGAACTACTTGGTTGGGGTGAATTAGCAAATAGCATCATGTACGGTGTTGTAGGCTTGCTGGCCATCATCGTGTTCTTACTTATTACGATAATTAGCAAGAAAATAGAAGATAGGTTAGCAATCAACTCTTATTATTATTTTGAGCATTACATTCGTGACGATAAACTAGTCATGAAGTTTTAACACTTCCATGTGATAATCATCGCTAAGAAAGTAAAGAAATACTTTTTCACAATTTCAGATGGCTTATGGTAATTGGGATTGTAGCGCAAACTTTCTCCCTTGTTTGGGACATTGGATTTTTTGGCCAAGCAACGCGACGTCAGTAACATAAACACTAATGGATATCGTATACAAGGGCCTAATATTTTAATACCATATTGTTTTCCTTCATTTTTTATATATCTCTTTAGATACACCAACCAATTTAATGGCCTTTATCATCAGTACATTTTTCATAGTTAGCGGTGTTCCTTTCTTTATCGTTTCATCATCTTCCTTATTTTCAAAATTAACAGATGAAGAAACACAAGGTATCAAAAAGTATCACAAAGTCTTCTTATTCTTAAATATTAGTTTGTACTAATGCCCCGGTAAAATCGAATAATAGATAGTATTAACTTGAATTATAATTAACGTCTCATACACAGGGCTAACCCAAGGTTTCCGACGTGCAATCGCCAGTGTTGCAACGATCTTTGGTCCGTTGTATGCGGGTGGTCTTATCCATAATCTTTATGCAACGTTTGGTGTCATGGCCGGCTTAGTTGTGTTTTTAGCTGTAAGTACCGGTAGTGCATTACATTATTTTATAGTTAATGGCATTAATAAGATCGATTAATAGGTCATGGTAATTAAAGACCGCTCCTACTGTAGCTTTGAATACCACTTAAAAACCTTATATTTTTATATTTATCAACTAAACATTAAATATAAATTTTCAGATCATTTTGTTCATGTCTTTTAAAACCTTACGTGAGCCGTCCAAGCAACGTAGAAAAACAGCAGAATTAAACGAAGATTCTCAATAATTGTATAATAGCTATACTTACATAATTTTTATTTCTAAAGTGTGGATGTAACTACACTTAACAGTTGCCTTATCCTTTGATTTTACACAGTGTATCACCCTGTGGCAACTAAAATGCAAAAGCAGATAAAGTATTACCAAATCTATTGTAGGGCGTATTTATATCAACCTTGAAATATATTTCTAAGAAATTTTGAATAATTTGATATTTTCTGACGGAACTGAACCAACTGACTAATTCAGTCCTGAAGTAATAATAAATTTTATTATAGTTATAACTTGCGTACATGTCTTCACTGTATTTATCATTGTGCCTTTACGTTCTTTAAATTGCATGATAGTTTTTAAAGGTACGCGATTCGACATGCGTCTTTACCTGATTACAAGTACTCTTAATGTAAAATTTGTTACATTTTGCGCAGACTAACGGTCGAATCAACTTAGCGATTAGTTATAGCGTATGCAATAGTAAAAGATAGTGTAGGTGTTGGAATTGCAGTGCTTTAATAGAATTTGTAAAGGCATCTGCGCTCATTCTGATAACTTAGTGTACGCTTATATGCTACTGAGATCTAGTTTATTAAATTACAGCAAATTCTTTTACCATGATATATAGGTAAATAAATTAAATTTTTCATTACGGGTTACAGATGCAATTCAAATTTAGTTAAATCTTTGAAAATACTGATTGATACTCCAGTTACAAAATATCGCAGCTTCTAATTATTCCTGTCGTCATTACTGCCGTTTAGATATAGACTTACATTGAATTAGGCTAGAGAATAGTTAAAGAAATAGGGAGATTACAATCACTATATCATTATTTATATTAAATCGAGAAATGTTGGAATTAAATCGTTACCATTATCATTATACAATACAATATAATAATAATACCTGTATACCAGTTTAAAATCAGAAAGTCCTCTATACAGGTAAAAATTAAAAATTATAACGCACATCTTAAAGAATAACTTAGTTTCAACGTTAAACTTGCAACTTGTAAACATTGCTGCCATAGATAGACATGGCTCTAATACATACGTATACTATTTAACAGATTTACAAGCCTATGCTTAAATATTATTCAAATTGTAAACGATAGAAAGCATATACAATCAGCATTACATTTACAGGAATGGTATAAAAAACGATGTTGAAATTTTTATGTTTAAAAATAGGACAACTTTCAATAGATAAATTGGTGGTAAATGAATAGACCAAAAGTTAATGTAGAGGTAGCTATTACGTATAATTTATTTATTACGATCGAGAAAGAGTTGACTACTAGCTGCTAGCTTGAATTAGGAATATTCAAATAAAACAAAATGTAATGAGGCTACAAGAAACACGGGCTTAATAATGTTGTTAGTTTTATTGGTGCAAATAATTAAACAAATTATTAGTGCATGTTAACCATGTACTAACGTAAAAGTTATAAAAATGTCGTTACAACAGTCAGACAACATTAATAGGTCGAATAAATTGTAAATTTAATGGTAGCCTAAGCTACTACAAACTATATGGCGAAACTTTAAGAGATCGTTATTGACTTCAATTGCAAATTATTCGTAATGGTTATAATGAGAGATTAAAAATAATTTTAAATATCGTAAAGACGGCAATTGCATCGAAGGAGACCGTCAGTATTTAGGAATGATATCCAAATCACTTAGTAAATTGACTTTAATCCAGCATTATCGGCATAAGGCCACACTTCAGTTGAAATCAATAAAAATATTAATCCACAGCTTAGTATGCAATGGAATGACTCAATCTTCGAAATAATTAATTGAAATTTTTCAGTCTGAAGGCGATAAACTATTACTGCTGCTTGATTAGCAGTTGGATCATTGAATATGTGAGTGGTTGTGTTGGTTGAAAAGTAGAGTACATTAAAATAGATATCTTTGTAATGTTGAAGAATGATAGTTGCTGTAGGAATAGCATAATAAAAATCGGGATCCAAATCTACAAAAGTACTCCAGATTTCGATTGCTGTTACCATAGCCAACATTTCTTAAATTGAAATAGTTCATTGTCGTTACTTAATCTTAATATAAAAGTAATTAAATGCGGAGCACACAAAGAACATTTGTATGTATATCAAATTCAGACTCTTATTGTTTAACAGTCTCCAGTACCAAGAAGTTGAGAAGAATTTGTGAATTGTAATGAATTTACATTCTATTCCCATCTAGCCAATACCGGAGATTCAGCTGTGATAAATATACCATAACAATTGAACCAAAAATTATTTCTATTAAACTTTCATGAGCGAATGATCATGTTTGCTGTTAATCACCTTCAGTGAGACACAATTGGTTCTTAGACTATTAATTCGTCGGTAGAACCAGTATTTCCAGTCTGTACTGGTCTTTCCCAGCTTGTTTTTTGAGTTATATGGCTAAATAGCAACAAGTTAATATAGTGTTATGTTTAACTTTAATCTCAAACATTAGAAGTTGATGATATTACGAAGTATAAAAATTAGGTCAGTGGAAAAGTGAACATAGATTTTAAACTTACTTCATGTAATACTTTTGGCCATCAGCAGCTATCGCTTCAGACCAGCCATATGGAAGAACTGAAATTATTAGTATTTCGTTACAGCACATGTAGTAAAAGAAGAATAATGACAACGAAGCCGCTATCATGCAGTGTTTTCTATAGTATCTACATACTAAGTACTTTGTATAACAGAAGAATTCATAAGAATTGAAGTTATTAACCTATAACTTACCGTAAAATTCTAGCAAAGGCTTTACGGTCTTTAAAATCGTTTTTACATCCTTCAAAATGCTATTATTTTGGTCTTTATTGGGATATTCAGGTATCGATTTACCTGGAGGTCTTGGATATTGCGATTTAGTTCCAGTATCACCACCTTCGCTTATTGTTGCTTTAACTGTCTGAACAAATGCAAGTAATTTCTCAGTGGCCGCTTCGTAGTTTTGCTTAGTTTGCTCAGCTTTCTTCAGTTCACATTCAAGTATGGACATTTGCTTTCTTATTTCATTACTTGCGGACTTGATATGATATAAAAAATTAGCTCATACGCGTATATATCAAGAAACTTGTATTATAAATTAGCCTACTGTATATAGCTAAAATTTTCATAACGGAGACATTAATCTCGGAAAATACCTGTTTCAGGGCTCGATGGCTATTTTTAAGCTTGGATACATCGTTTGTTAGGTTTTTAACCAGCTATACACGATTAAGCACATATTGTATTAATATACAATTTTCAACAGCATACATGCTTAGTTCAAAATTTTATTTCTGGCATCTTACCGCTTCATACTCTGATTCAATTTGCTTCGCAGCAGTATGAGCTTCATTTTGCAACTGAATCCTCTTTCTTAAGTCTTGATTTTCCTTAATAGCCTTTTCTACATCCTGAAGTTCATAAAAACAATCACAATAGTAATTTTTTCTTAATTTAGCCCTCATGATATTATTTAACGAATGGATGATGAAACAAATGAAAGTAAAGGCTAAATATAAGAATCAAGATGAATATCTATTTCAACTACAAATTGACAAAAAAAATTCGAATTAATATTGCTTCTGCTCATTTTCAGCTCTACCTGTCGGATATTAAATAATTCATTGTCAGCTGCTTTCATACTCCTTTCGTTGTCTTGTAGTAGCACCTTTCAAGAGATTAAGGATAGTTGCATACATTATTTTTTGTTGGATATTTCTGATAATACTAACCAATAATAAATATTAGCAAAGTTAGAGTACCTTTAACTGATCAATTTCCTTATAAGCTTGATCACGTTGACTACGAACATTTTCTAAGGTTTCCATAATATTGACTGATATTGGTTTCGGAAGGAAGCGAGCAGTGCTACCCGATACTGAAGTAGTGCTTGATTTAGCTGTTGGCAGCTACATCAATTAAAGAATCTTCGTTTAAACTTCACGGATGTTTCAGTTTTGTGCATATTAATTGTTCTTTGATACAAAATACTATCGGCTGGATTAGATTCTTACCTGTGATAAAGAAGCACTGGACAGTCGTGTCGTAGAGCCATCTGTAGTTCGATTTCCCAAACTTTTAGGCTTGAGTTTATGAACTGAATCATTAGCTGGAGGCAACTGAAAGCGAAAAACTTCTCTAGCTGCTCGAACAAATTCTGCGATAGAAATAGGGATAGGAAATTTACAAGATAAATCACACCACAAATCGCTCGATAACTCACTAGAAATTACAATTTATAGCTTATGCTATTTAAAATAGGATACCTCCATATGTGATATAACCAGAAGGGTCGGCTAAGATTCTTCTCCTTAATTTTTTCTGCTCTTCTTCTGTTGGTTCTAATCCCAGGTATTTTAGCGCCTGGTGATATAAAGTGAAGAGTGTTAGTTGGCAGAGTAGAGAGTAGTTGTGCGATTGTTAGTATAATTGCACTTTACCAGTTCCATTTTTTCAACTTTAATCTTCTTAGTTGGATCCAAAGCTAATTTGTCGTTTAATGGTAGCGTACTACTTAATGCGGGCCTTAACCCTCCCAAGTTAGATGCCGTATCGGAAAACGAGGACGTTCGTTGATGTGTTCCTTCGGCTAGATTTTTTAGGTCCTGAGCGAGCTAGATAATTGTAGGAGTGTAGTTAGTACTATGATATTGCTGCTGAGCTTTGCTCGCTGTGTTTAAATTTCTAAACTTAACTACAATCATCAGCTGCTGAGAGATAACTGCGTTGTATTTTATTTTGATCTAATATCGGTTAGTAGCATTGTGGAAGCAATTTTGTAACTGTAATAGTCCAGTAAAGTTATTTAATGGTCTACTTGAATATTTAATGTCCTATGATCTTTGTAAAATGTTTAACAAAGCTATAATGTGGGACAATTTATCAAGCGATGCTACAATTTTCAGCCTAACATTATTGACTAAATTTTGACAACCTTTCGTTCCTGTTCCGATTTTATATTACTTGCAGGTGGGGAGGGATATCTTTGCGGCTTTTCCATTTTAATATCACCATTTCGTCGAGGTGGAGAAATTTCGTCGTGATGATATCGAGTAGGAGGAGATGTCGGTGATGGTGTTAAATCGGGCTGAGGACTTCTATCTAACTCCGGCTCGGTATTAGTATTACGACTATCAAAATCTCTACTATTTAGTAAGGAATTACGAGTTGGACTAGAAAACAAGGAAGCTCTTGATGAGGCAACTGAGGAGTCACCATAAGGCTGTCTAGATTGTATTAGCCGACCTTCATTAACAAGGTAAGTTCCTGCTACTGCACTAAATGAGGAATTTAGGCTACTGTTTGAAATGGATTGAATCCTGTTGTAGGCATGTGGACTGTTGCTGTTGCGGATAAATCCAATTTCTACTTCAGTTATTCTATCCCTAATGTTATGTCAGTGAATATGAATTACTACATATTACGTTCACAATTATATTTATCAGCCTTATAAAATTATCAGTATCTAGCAAAAGGCTATTTTTGCAATGATATTCATAGCAAAATAATATAATTAGCTTGATACGTTCTAATTATAGTTAAATTTTTACTATAGAATAATTTTACTCTAGTAGTTTTTACCGAAGACTAATCAAGAATTTTATAAATACTTCAAATTTATCATAAAATTAAGGCTATTAACAAGCGCAAACAAAAATAAAAATAGAAATGCAACAATATCTAACCTTAGCTTTAGCCTTGTAATAATTGATTTTGCATATTCTTTTGTAACATCAACTAATTGCTCGCCCATAATAGAAACAATATGATCACCTTTTCGCATTCTTCCATCCTACAATAGTGTCGAATATACCAAGTTAATACTGTGCAGTAAATTATTACTTTAACAAGTCAAGAAAACTAAAGAACATAATGTAATGCTGATGTTTCACTTGCCTTGTAGACATCACCACCTGGAACAATTTCTTCCACAATTAATGGTTGGCCGCTACCTCCTGTTAAGCTTAAACCTAAACCTGCTTGTGTTTTATTAATGACCACAAATCTAGCTCTTGAATCTATTGGCGTAGTCCTAGAATTATTGCCAGTTGCTGATAAGGAGGTCGATCTTTCTGAAGATTTATTATGATCTGTTCTATCTTGACTTGCTTTGCCTTGTTGGTAGACATTGGGCATTGAAGGGTATTGGCCATTACCGGATAAATCGTGCCTTTGTGATGAAATTTGATTAGTACTGCCTCGATCTACACGGTCAGTAGAAACGGACCTTTTATTTCCAGATGGTGGAGAAGAATGCCATGCCTGATTTCCCCTATGGCCTGAATTAGTAGAGGGACGATCTTCAATGGAAATTTGGCTATCTAATCGACGATATGATCCGGGAGAACCATTTAGTTTTGGCATGGATGTGCTCATATAACTACGTCTATCTTGATTACTGGAGTTGATATCTTTTTCTGGTGTGGCACTAAAGTCGGAATAGAAAGACTGCTGGGAAGATCTGGATTGTGACGATATAGAATACGGGCGTTTATTATCGCCATAACTTGCATGGTTCGATTTATATCCATTAGGAAGACCACTAGGAACATATTCATATTCTGGAACAGCACCGTTTTGCGACGTGACAGGTTGCATAGTTTTACCGTTAGCATTCCAAACCCAATTCGATTTAGCTAATCAGGATAAATACAAATAAGGAATTCAAATTAAGTTCTTTGATACTGTAAATGAAAATTTTCAGGGTATAAAAACTGGTTAAATAAATTCAAATCTACAGTAATTAGGAATAATAATAGCTAATTGTAAGCATTTTAAAATCAAGTACACTATGTCGTTGATCAGACAATTAATGTTTGGCTATCAAAAATTTACATCCATCGGCGCCGTTCAATTTTCCTGATAATCCTGCGAGCAATCGTTCATATTCGGCTCTAATTCAATGAAATCTTTGTTAAGATAGTTTATAGCCACAATAAAGCCGTTTATTAATGTTCTATTGAAAGCTCTTTTACAGTATTGAAGACTTAATGATTCAGTTAACACATTAGCAAATGCTACGATTTTACGGTTGATTTATTTGTATATGATACACTGTGCATAAAGTCATATTTCAGCACAGTAACCCACCTTGCATCTCCTCCTCTTGCTATGATAAGCTTGATATCATCTGATTGCGAAGCCGATTTTAAAATAGATACAGCTCTATAATTTATTCAGACGAGATTGTAAACGAAATGATTTTAGGGCATTAGTACATCTAGCAATACAATATTAAATAAAATACTTAGGTTTCTATGCTATAAAAAAATTACGATCTTATCAATGAAATAAAATTACTTATCGCTAGAAATCCCTTGCAAATCGATTCCATTAACTTTAAGCAAGAGATCCCCTTCCAGTAATTGACCTAAATTGTACAAAAGATAAATCAATCAACTCAGTTTGGTTTTAAATCAAACGAAAGTTTAATTTTAAGGTTTAATTTTTTAGCTAGAGTTTGTATTCTGATGAAATGATTCAATTATAAGGCTAAAGGGTTTCATATGAATTAAAAAATATTTCAAAGAGGTGATTTTAGCATTTGATTATCATTACCACTTTTCTTAGCTGCTTTATCAGATACTAATGCTTTAATAAAAATTCCGAATGGTCTTCCAGCTGCACTGTTTGTTCCACCAATTATCCTTACACCTATAATATGCAATCATGAAATCAATTTGTTAGTATAGTATCAAAGAGGTTATAGTTCTTGTTCGTTTCTATTGATCGCTAAAGAATATTAAAGTATAATTATTATTTTATGAACTGATGTAATAAGTTAGTAAGATTTTACCGATTCCATCGCTGCAATCTTTCAGATGAATACGGAGGATTTTACTGTTGCTGTTAGAATTAAAATTTGATGTTAAAATAAAGTTCAAAGTAGTATAATTACCAGCCACACCACCAATTCACTGCCCTACACAAGTCCATCTTTCAAGGTCATATCATTCGATAGTATTTAAGCACAAAATTGCTCTTATGTCCTCTTATAGTTAACATATGTGTATAAAGCTATCAAGTATTTCATGATTAAAGGACTACTAATGATCTACTACATTAGTTTTAACTTGAGATAAGAAAGCTACAGTGATATTTTAAAACTGCCCATTACACACTTGGCATAATAGCTATTGCTGTTGAGCGTTACTTGAATAAAAATTTCAAGGATATCGATAGAGTATGATGAAACATATATATTTAAAGATAGGAAAGCTGATGTTAATTATTTAATATTGCCAACTGCTCGCTTTCTATAGAGTCTATAGGAGTATTAATCAAAAACCGTTGTAGAAGGATACTAATAGATCAAATATATAAATTTAAAATAGGAAAGGTAATATCTAAGTTTGTTTTTCACGCGCTTCATATCTGTAGCAGCCGTTACACGGATACTCATAGGACCTAATACATTTAAAGTTTTAAAGACAGCAAAACTAACGTTTACTGTAAAATTGCTGGTCATCTGTAAAGTAAATTGGCTAGAGTATTGATCGAATAACTACCATTTGAGGGCAAGATTAGCAATACTGTCGTTAGATACCGGAGTAATAATAAGCTTTTACTACAGTACGTAGATAGATTATTAATCGAGAACACGGATACTTAAATGATTGATTAACCAATCGACAAGACCATCAAAGTTGAATATAAGTCAATACTGACCTTGATTGTGACATGTTACCACTTGTAATTCAACGTTTCTAAATTGTATAAAATGGATCAAAAATGAATATCCGTTATATAGCATCAAGCGTAAAAGTAGATTAGATTAGTCTTTCGACTATGATAAAGATGGAAAACACACAAGTCAAAATATCTCATAAAAGTAAGGTAGATATTTTCGAGCCAATGCCATGCACAGCATGATAAGTCTTAAATGAAGACCAAGGCATAAACGAATTAAAGATGTTGTCGTTATCATAATATTGTCATAACGCCATTTTATATTCTTCAATCAAGTTTTCAACGATTGATGGTTATATTGCTGACATTCAAAAGCGAAATTTGCAAAACCTAAATACAATTATGTTTGCGTGCTGATTCGTTGATATTGGAAAATTGTGATTACTATGTTAAGGTCGAATCGATAAATTGTGAAATGATTCTGCACAATAAGTGGACGAGTTGTTGTATGAGCATTACCATTACTAATTTAGGATAAAAAATAAGCTATGATTCTGTTATTCCCATCGGCGAGCTTACTGTTATAGTGAAGATTATACAAACTAACTCATATAGAGAATAAGAAATTACTACAAAGGATTACTTCAAACTTTTCAACTTGCTTAACCTATTTCTCTCTCTTCAAACACCTTTCAAAGCGTCGCTATCCTATCATTTTGACGGCAGTAGTAAACTATGCCATCTTTTTGAGTCAATCAGTGTCTATTCAATTCGTTACCACTAGCAAATAGTTAATATGGAATGACTTTGCTCTTTCGGTCCTCGGTAAAAATGATTATAAAGCTGTCCAGACCGCTAGTAAGCTAACGAAATAAATACCCAATGGAAATTATACAGTGTTGGCCATGACTTTCCATTGGATTTGTTGGATTGGCCGTAGTTCATGACGATTTAGGATGAGGTGAATTATTAGTACAAGTATGATTTCATACTGTGAGAATCTATGAACTACCGTGCGATTGAAAATTGATGGATAATAAAAGTCATTATTAACGAAGAGTTATTTCTACCTTGTGAATTTTCAAAAATGGAGTAAATTGATTGTATCAAGTATCAGAGTTGAACAGGCAATGAATGTTATCTGATACTACAGTCTATCCTTTTTTATCATGACGTACGCTCAATTTGCACATCTTAATTTAATATCGCAACGAACAGCGATGGCAATTAATGTCAATCTATAATTGAATCGGTTCAATTAGACTATTTCAGTTCTAAGATGACTACAATCATGACTTTGTACAAATAGATAGGGTATAGGGTTGAAATAATGAGAGCAAATTCAAACCGCGTACGCTCAAAGCTGATGCTATCCACTCGGTTGTAAACTCCATTCCTGCTTTGTAGGAATGGACAGAAATAAGAAATCAGAACAAGAACATTTTACCCTCTTTCGTAGGAACGCAATGGGAATTGATTTCGAAGAATCACATCAAGTTGTTATGAATTGAAAATAAAGAGAATCAATTGGTTTTCCTGTCTTGCAACTGGCTTAATTAATAGTGAACATAATGGTCAGTATCAAAACAAGCATAAAGTCGAGATGATTGATTTGGAGGATGGCGTTCGTACTGACTGTAAAGTAACTGATTTTAAAAAGTTTAATTTCATCCAATTATCGTTGTTTCAATGGCAAGAGTTAGTTTTGTAGATGACTACGATAGAATCTCTCCTGGCCCAGTTATGAGAAAAATTGAAAACATACATGGTTGAGACAGATTACGATCAGTGCAACAACGTGAATTGGAGTATCTCGCCTTTTATTGCCCCTATTTTTATCGCCTTTGATCGATGTCACTATCGAATGGCGTCTCCATTGACCCTAGACTATCCTGTAATTGAATTTTCTTTCTACACATTGATATCCACTTTGCAAAATGGAAGAAAACGATACCAATTAAGAATTTAAAACAGCTTATGACTCAAGCTAAATAGTGCCAATTCAAGCAGAAAAACGTGCAAGTTTGATAGAGTACCTTATCTTGTATTATCTAATGATCATGATGTTATCATGATCGATTATCTTCTATCGCTTACATACTGTAGATCGTATGCTAGTTTCGTAGTAGAATCATCGATCGATGAATGGATGTCGAAATTACAGCGTCAAGGAAAACTAGACTAATACTAGTCAGATTAAATAATGATCCTTAAGCTATGAATAGGCCTGCAAGCAGTTTGATTTGACTGTAACCGGTCGTCATCGATCATGTTGGTCGTCCATCCACGTTCAGAATCATGAAATCAATTTGGTTCCGTGGCGATGACCAACAGCATTTAACATCATATCAAGTCAACTGTAATCGTCATTAACTACACCTTAATGTTGTGGCCACTGGATGATGGCCATGATGGTTGGTTGGTCTTATAAAATAGGGGGAAAATGCACCTTACCAACGATATTGTCGACCACCTCCATTACTGTTGTTGATACTGGTTGTGATGAATCATGCTGTACAACCTACTCCGTTGTTTAGATAAAAGTCTTACTATTTGGCTGTCATTTATTGAAGTTAGTTACCTAGTAATGGAAATGATGAACCCAATCAAGTAATTGGATGATTAACCAAGAAAATGCAGGAATTCAATTGGCAAGCTTGATGGATTGGTGTTCTTTTGAAGCTCAATAAATCCAAATGGAGTGGACGAAGGATTAGAAGGAAAGCTTGGAGGCTTGGGGATATTTTTTTTTACCTTCAAAAAATGCGTAGACTGACGCTCTAGCTTGAACTTCACAGATAAGAATACAATGACATAACCGACAAGGTATTGTTACGCAAATGAGCTTATCAATCTAAATGACTTGATGTATTGTTTTCAATCGCTGATAGTAGAACAATAGCTGGTTGCCGCTGTTGGGCGACACCACACGATCGACGATGGGATGAGAACCGTTACCGCCCCCGTTGTGTGTCACGCTCGGAATATGACTTGCAGTCATGGCTACAGCACTGTGTACGAGTAAACTGTACTGCAAGTGGTCAGTGCACTGCCACTACTAGTACAACACCCCAAGCTAGTGGTAACAACTCATACAGTAGTTGGAATTCTTTCCAGTGGTTTTCAACTGTCTATGGACATGAATAAAGCCGCTATTCACTTTATTGACTATTGTATAACCGGTATGGACGCTAAAACTACTCCCGATTGAGCAAATGAGCTTAGGCTATAGAACGGTAGTCAATAAGAAGTCAATAATCTTGCATATCATTGGATAGAATATTGCTATTAATCAAGGAAGGGATGTAAGGGCTCTCTACTTGTGCTGCAGATCGACAAGAAGGATGATAAGGATTAGAACGAGTGATTGATCAGCAATTTATTGTCGGGATCGATTCGTATTGGAATTTCTTTCTATCCATTGATGGTCATCAATGAGCCTCTTGAGCATGACAGAGTAAACTGGATTATTTCGTTGTTTTTGCTAAGATACAATAGGTGGCCATTGGCACGCAAACAACGTTCACTACCAGGCTAAACATCAAAACATGTGTTACAACAAATACCTTCAATAATAATACGCGCATAACTATCGCACACTGAATGCATTCTAGCTAAAATGGACAGGAATGATTTGGTTATGATATCATCGTGCTCTTGACTACAACGGTATGGAATGAAAACATCATCAACTGTAAACGGCTTATACGAGTATACTGTCATAACGACACCTATGATAGTTTCAAATCAGTTTAAGCAGTGAATAATACTGATGATCAATACTCTGCCGCGCTCTTTTTAGGGCTGGGTGGGAGGGTTTTACAGCAGAGTAGTGATAGATAGATACCACTTGATAGACCGCCATCATGTCGATATATTGAATCAGTACTGTAGAGGTAAAGCACATACTAACGTACATGGATTTATACTTAGCCGGACTTCGGGTTTTGGCCGTAACATATATAATGATTATAACAAAATGTGTAAACAGCAACATATCAACGTTCTGTATTCCTACTGCATCTGTTTACAACACTTTCTAAGAATCAAGCGTTTCACACCTAATAACAATTCTTAAACAGTGCAGATATGTTAGAGACTTGATTACAATCTGGTTTAAGTCATTACAATTATATCACACAGCAACTTATATCATTGATTAGCTTACTATAGAAATTGCATTATTGTAACAAAATGAGTAGATTGTTGCAAGTTAGCTTCAGCAATGATAGAGATGTGATCACAAAGATCTTCTATCTTCTGTAGTTTATTACATCTTGAGGTTCTAATTTTCTTTTCTTTTAGATACGCATGATTCTTATTCTAAATAAATAGGATCACCGATAAAGAAACTCCTTTATTTCTTACACTGGTGATGAAATTATCCTATCCTATTGCCTTTACTCATACCTGTCGCGTGTTCTTCATCTTTAGTCTCATTCCTTGATCATTTCTCAAATCAGTCATCGACAAGAGATTTAGCACTTGTCTCATTCAGTATATCAGCCCATTCCATTCTAGGCTACTTTAAAGTGCAATACCAGATAGATGTAGTAAGAATCGATACGATCATAGCCAATATCATTAAAAAGAAATTATTATAATTAATTGCTGGCCAATACATACGCGCGTACTATAATATAACAATCACAGAACTATACCTGTATCCAGGATGCCAAATGATTCTATTATAATTTTGATAACTAGTTCCGTGACATTGTAAAACTTTTGCAACATAACAGTCATAATATACAGTAGATACGATAAGATAGAGCACCATAAATTACGTTACTGTTTAAGAATATGATTTTACAAGTTAGGGGAATCTGGCTATCCCCAGATAATTGCCATACAGTGCACTACGATAAGTCCAGCTATACCTTGATTAAATTTATACTTCATATCGTTTTGAAAATTCATTCTAGAATGATAATCAATGTCATGCACTTAATGCCGACGGCAACCCGCAAAAATTGGATGATACGTACATACGGCTATGGCGCATGATTCGCAATTCGTAAATACCAGAGAGCGAGTTTTTAGTGATAAAGCCATTACGTAGCACTGGTAGATTAAAATAGGTAAAGCACATTTTTCTTGTAATACTAGTAACCATGTCATAAAAACTGTATCCATTCAATAAGCATTAGTTCACAATTATTATTAACAGTAAGAAAAATTGGCTTACTGTAGGTAGAATATCATGAGTGATTAGTATCCATTGTATCCCAAATTATTTGGGTTAGTCAAGATCATACGAGAATGTAGGTAGAATGATTAGAGTGTTGATTGATCTATGTTCTAGGTCGCAAGCATTTCATACTTATTGGCATGATGCAATATTTCGTCTCTATTTTAATAACAGCCATCCGTGGCTAACGGATAATTCATTTCATTACAATGACTACAGTATAATGACATCCGGTATTGGAATTTTTCTTTCAAATTAGCGGTTTATTAAGCTACTGGATTATTTATTAGTAAAGTGCAAAGCTAATTGTCTTACTGTATCAACATTATCAACGACCCATGATAGTTGAATAAATCAATGTCGGCTAATTAACCAAGACTATAGACTAATTACTACCCGTAAAAAGTAATGATCTACTGGTATCTGCTCGTCTATTCTATTGACTATTCTATTTGAATCGATCCATTTGTTGCCTCAGTTGGAGGTCTTTCAAAATAGGCATAAGAATGACGTGATCTAGTCCTACTGCGTTGCTGAACGCCTACCGTAATTAATTAATTCAATCATTCTACTGTAGTATACAGCTTCGTATACAGCAGTGGCGAATGATACAACCGATGAACTAAAGCTTCGCATTCTTGTTGATTGGTACGCCTCCATTTTGCGTGGATGGACACTTTTTTCCCGTAAGTATCCTAGGCAATAGGGAAAGTGTGGAATGACAGGTTTACAGTAAGCAAGATTTCATTGTATCCAATACAATCCTACTATACTGTACGTTGGTTCACACTATTTTTTTTGCTAGCGAGAGAGAGAAGAAATTGTTGACTGGCTGACAGACTCCTTCACTAAAACACTTCATTCTACGAACAGGTGATAGCGGCAGTTTTCACCACTTTGAAGCAAATGTACTTTAAGTCCGCGATTGCGGCGGTAACCAAAAGAGCTGTCCCGTGTACACTTGTACACTTGTGTACAGTGTGCTGTACAGTAGAATATCATTACTATATTGTACTCTACTGCACAGAACTTATTGTGCAAGTTATTTTGCCCAAATGGTTACTATTTGAGTAAATATGATGGGCCTGTCATATCATTGCTCATTTATCCACGAATCATGTACACTTCTCCATTACAGTACACTAGTATACTGACGTAAATGATGATGCTAATATGTACAGAATCGCACTACAGTCGGTCACCATCTACTCCATACAGTATACAGCAAGTGGGTTAGCGAGTTGCGTTCAGAATCCCTTTTCTGTGCAACAGTATAACTCTCTCTCTACTTTGTACCTAGCTGACTTCGGGTAATAAAGTTGCCATTTCTAAAACAGCTCTCTCTCTCTCTCTCGTCTACAGTCTCTAAGCAGAAAGACATATTAACTACACAGTAACGCCGAAGTACGTGTACGTCCGTTTTCCAGAAGAAATGTTGTGATCTTGCGGAACTTGTTGGTGTCTTCAAGCTACCGATTTCCAAGTACTGTACAGGCATTGCTATGTACTGTATGATACTGTACTGCAGCGTCAAGGTACTCCTAGTAGAGTTGCAGCCGATTACTGTATTGTATGCTCAGCTACAGTACTCGATTCTTTTCGACACTATAGACTGTAGACTGTAGAGTACAGTGGTACAGTTGTGTTTTGCCATGTTGGCCCATCTCGCGCCAACACATGCGGAATCGATCTGTCATACTGTGTAGAGTACAGTAGTCGATGAACCTCAATATGACTCGCACTATTACCGTAGTGGCGGTGTATTCGAGTAGACTCTAGTGTGCTCTTCTTCAACTCGGGTGACTTGGCATCAGTAGTGACTCGTCGCAAGTGGAGTGTGACGCCGCAGTCTCAGTCAGCCTATGCCTCAATCAACTGTACTGGGTCATACGGTACTGTACTGTGACGCTACAGTGGAGTGTGACGCCGCAGTCTCAGTCAGCCTATGCCTCAATCAACTGTACTGGGTCATACTATACTGTGACGCTGCAGTGGAGTGTGACGCTTCAGTCTCAGTCTAGGCCTGAATCGCCTGCACTGCGCACGCTCGAAGGATGCTATAAGTAACCACGTCGAATGCGTCGACTCTATTTACTCTACTGCGATCCAGTGGTAGGAAAGGAGAAAGAGTCCATTCGCTCGCTGTCTAGTCCAATCTGTTTTGCTCATTTCTACGCTAGATTGTAGGCCATTTTTAAGCAAGAGATTGTCCTTTTCCTGAACTCATTGACTTGATCGATTGCAGTGATGGTTCTGTTACCATTAGAGCCGGCAGAATGTTTAACGGATAGTCCTTATTTCCGATCCAATCTTCACTCGCACGAAGGAGAATTAGAAGATACCAGTGATGCCTTGAAGGGATTACTGAAAGAAAGTCGCAAACTCCTGAGTGCGATAACGCGTAAGTTAAAGACCTGTAGGTCGGTCCTCTTTTTTTTTTTCCCTTTTTATTTTTCACCCCTCCAACCTCTGTGATTGCCTGTACCCACCCAACAAGATCTGCCTTTAGTCAGCATGAAGGAGCTACGGCGTAGGCTTCGCTATCCTATTCGCTACAATGATGTCGACCCAGTGGAACGGATGTTGGATTGCCAATCGAGTTCTGCAAAGGCCATGTCCAACGATAGTAAACAAAGCCAAGGGAGCTCTAGGCGTACTAGAGATCCGTCCATAGACTATGGCGAATATGGCTAATAGTATAGGGCATTAAAATCAATGATAGCTAAAATATCCATTCTATTTCTACTGAGACAGTCATGAAGGAAGAAAATACCTTTCATGACTTTTTCAAACGTAACTTTTTATATACAATCATCGCGGACATTTGAACCCAACCAAAAGCTCCAATTCCTGACGTACCACGTATACCGAATGACAGTGGAACACCCCATACAAGACATAAATTGATACAACCCTCTATTCGCAATGGCCACGATGAAATGGATATGGTCACCATTTTCAGTTAGAGATCAAGTCGATTTTGTGCTAGCAAATGGATACCTTAATCGATAGTAGTGGCCTAGTTGGCCAGGCGACTTGAGGGAGTCCTTTCCATTTCGCCAAAAATGAGATTGGTTAGTACAAGGAGAAAGGACGCAAAGCAAAAGAGCAGCAAGGCTTTCGTAACATGAGAATAATTTTCACAAGGCATCATTCCATTCGACCGCAGGTAGGGTAGAGTGCAACATTAATCGTTGCTAGTCCTTGCTCTATCCTACATTCCTACTACAGTTGTTATGCCTGCCACAATTGGACGTCTTACAATAATATTGATGTAATCGCCATCCGATATCAGCCACTATATTTTTATTTATCCATGACCTTTTAAATGCTATTGAATGAAGAAAAAAACAGGCTATCAACTTGAATCTCCACAATAACGGTCATTTATTCTGTGATGATGCACACACAGTACAGTAGTATGAAAATGGAGGATACGATAGCAAGCTTGAACAATTTCTTCAACTTCAATTGAAGGGGGAATAGTATGGAATAACACCTAGTTACACCAACGACTTGTAAGAGAAAAAAATCCATGCCATGATCTCCTACAAGTAGCTGACTACACTACCGTAGTAGTATATCTCTATATAGAAAACTTGCCGCAGCAGCCATTCTAAATCATCACCAAATTGAAATGAACGCACTAAGTAACAGGAGAAAATGGAAGGTCGTGACGAGATGCGGCAAGCAATTTCTCGTCAATGTCGCAACATGATCCACGTTAACCATCGACAATAATATTGGATGCAAGGATTGACTAAATCAAGGATGTTAAAGGACACTTGAAGTATTTTAACGTATCCGTTAACCCATTTTTAGTCTTTAGTACAATGACATTCCTTACAAGCTTCCAACATCAATTAATTACGTTAATTGAAGTACTCCTTAAAGATATAGAAATGAATTGAGAATGATGTCAACCACTATCCATAAGCTGTCATTATCCGTGTCATTTTGCAAGCAAGTATTGCTCATGTTGAAATGAAAAACTCTTTCCACCATTGATGCTAAATTAATCGGTCAGTCGTATCGGTTAGAAATAAATGAGTGCTACTCTAGCAAGGTATATTATCAATCTTTTTGCCGAATTGAAACAATTGCTGTCCCTTTTCGATTATTGACTACAACAGTCTTCAATTATTCAGGTTTTGCAAGAAAAGTTTAAATACAGCGATACAATTGATTAGCAAACACTGGGCCTAAATTTAATACGTTATACGCCATAATGTATTTACTACAAGGGAGAAAAGAAGATCAAAATTAAATTTGGCGCTATGATTACTTTTGTGATGGCTTTCTTAACCTGTTCCTGAAATCACCATCCTCCAATTTCTACTTGGGATGGCTTAATTCGTACAGTAGTTGAACCATGTCGTAATTGATATTTATAATTATTACTCTTATGTATTTTCGATGGAAAGGATGTAACGACTATCTCAATAAAATGACCTATTTGCATTAAGGCATTCGATCAACTTTGGGCTGCTCGATGCAATGGACTAGTATCTACATGTTACTCCCTTTATAGCATGCTTAAAACCGTTTCTGAAATACAACGTCATCAACTTTTTCCACTACAAATACACTAGTCTTGTATTGTCCATCATACTTTCCTGATAATTGATGCTGTATTCATTAATGTCGAAATGGTGTAAATAGATAAAGTACAGAAATCATTTTTACTTATTCATTCAAAATGAATAAGACCGCATGACCGTCTTAAATCAAATTTAAATCGAATATTATTTGCTTTTGAGGTATTCCACGACACCATAACGATCTATAATAGAAACGCTATTTTAAAAACTTCTTCTAGTAATATACTTATTTTTCAATAAAACTGGAATAGCAAGGATAGGAAAAAAGATCCTTTCAAAATGAAATGAAGGTCTCCCTTTAGCTTTAAAGAAAAATATGATTGCCCTTTGCTATAATAGTGATTACCGAGTTGAAGATAGACTATTTTCAGGTAGCAAAGTCATGGTATTACAGTTCTTTTTCTCCCCGTTTAAAAGTACAACTTTGACCTTTAGCAAATTCGAATAGATTAATCGAATCTCAATTCCAAAGTTGACAGATTAACTTATCGCTTAAAAGTAGCACTTAGTATCGCAATTGACTCCCAGTACAGTATGTCGTGTATTAATCGGAACTCGTCATAAGTGATACGCTCTCCTTTTTCAAACTTGTTGACAAATACCGTTTATTAATCAACCATTTTATCAACATTTCCTTTGCCACTTTTTCGTCAAATTATTTATTTAAAATACTGCCTACTGCTGTATTGGCTAAGACTGTATCCATTCGTTCGATTTTTATCCAAGATGAAACTATTAAAACTATGATTATTATATTGATTACTGTGTTCCAGTACACCTAAGGTCGTATGGTGGCTTTTTTAGTTTAGCGATAAATAATACTGCGTAGTGATGATATATTATTTTTATTTTACATAGAATTATCAAAAGCTCAGAAAAGCTTTGCACTAGCGTTATACGAATTTAAATTTACGGAAGCGATTGGACAACCCACTGATGATGAATTGACAATCGGTAAGTTGTAGCTACGTGATAAAATAAGATTTCTGTTCCAGTCATTGCTTGCTAGCTATCTTTTTATCGTACTGCAGACTACAGTATCAAAAATTATCGCAGTACAATTTTGTAAAGTGATTAACACCCGATTATTAATTCAACAGCGTACTATACATATTTTCGTGTATTCACGTCTTATCAACGAAGCGTTATGACTACGAGTATAAATTAATTTATACGCGTGTGTATGAACGATGCGACATTAAAGATAGATATTATTGGAAATGAATGTTGCCACAGTATTCGGTACAAATACGTACTTTGCTGCAATATCTTGTATGTCGGTATAATTACGTAAGACGTCCCTTGTATTACCATTAGTTCTAACGCTGAAGACATCTTATTGCTAAATTCGGATGGTTTTTTAAATAAATTAAACTATCCTTTCAAAATCATGTCTCGCAAATGCGAATGTACAGTACATATAAATTGTTCGTGTTGAGTTATGAAATTAAAATCTTATCTGCAACTGCTGCTTGTCCTCTCAATTACAATACAATATCAAATTTCATCTGTTTGCTTTTATGCAGATGCTAAATAATAAATAGTCCATTGCTTGCATTATCAAAAGTGTATTGTTTTTTCTATAGTTTAGTAGATTAATTCTCGTTCTTGAACACTTAGATGATAAACAAGCTGTCGATAATAAATTGTGATAAAATGGTGTCGATAGACATCTTTCTTAAAATATACATTACTGTATGATCTTAGCAAAGCTATTAATGCGTTGGCCAATTTTTAGATAGAAAGGAATTAATTTCTATGCATATTACATTTCAGCTGAAGCCTTTAAATCCTTTAGTAAAATGATTCGTTCTATCGAAGACGCTAGAGAAGGTTTGGTAAGTCAAGTGTTGGTTCGTGGGTTGACGTAAAATTAAATGATCTAATGCTAATGACTATAGCTCATAGAGTAAGAAAATAACATAGAGTGCTAACTTACTTTTACCCAGTATAGCCTCATCGACTGACACCATTATGTTGACTTTTCTTTATTATGATATTAGGTTTATAATCTATTGCTATTAGCTGTTCTGATAGAATAATTAGAGTTTAGCAGGCTACCTCTACTAAGCCTATTTAATTTACTAGATGACAACATGCAATCTCTCTCTATTACAACCGCTTGAAAATTTTAGAAAGGAAGATATCGAAGCCATGAAGGTAACAGCTGTTGATAATTGTTATAAACGTTGTTTTTAGCGAGAGTTTGCTTCATTAAGTTTGTCTTTATAATGTTATCGCATTAAATTATTTATGACAACCTTGTTTACATTTCTCGCAAACGATCTGCTTAGGAAGAAAAAAAGAAGTACGAGAAATCTAGCCAAAGTTACTATAATGCACTTGAAAAACATTTAAATATTTCCAACAAAAAGAAGGAAGCAGTGGTGCAAGAGGTATGACTAAAATTAGATCATCGTATTATTATGAATGATGCATATATTAGAAATTAAGTAAAGAAAAACGTATTTAATTAATAGTTATATTTTATAATCGTACTTGTACATAGCTTCCTTGCGATGTCATGATTAATGCGTTTTTATTATACTCTCAGTCTGAAGATTTACTCGATCATCAATTAGAAGAATACCATCAAGCGTCTTTGGATTACGTTTTTCAATTATACCAATTGCAGGAAATGAAAAAATTTCAGTTTGTCGAAATTGTAAGAATTGCACCGTATTGTGGTATTTGTGCTTCTTCCATATTTTAATAGCTCATGGTATCTTTTCTTTCATATTCATGAACACACGTGTGATGGCGTCATTTTATATCTATTTTTACCCAACTGCAACATGATGATAGCTTGTTAGATGGATGTACGTTCAGCGGACGTTTTATCACCAAAGTCAGTCAGTCCACCTATATCCCACTTATAAATATGATACAATGATAATGTTTTTATTATTATTCTGTTGAGATTAATTGATTACTCATTGTAATTATGCCAATTTATTTGTCAGGTTACGAAATTTTTAGAGATTCTGAAGGATTCTTAAACCATTTGCAATTAATTCTGCAAAACGTATGTAATTGTGCACTGCAATCTATGCATCGAGGGCAAGCGTCATGCTTAAGTGAGAGTGCTGTTTTGATAGTAATTGATCGTATGACTAACTATTAGGCTAGGCAAAACTTTGATACGCAGAAAGAGGAAGCTCAAAGTTACATTACTAAGATAAGGGTAATTATCGTGAGAATGGGTGTATTTTATGTTACCGCTTGTTTATAACACTTAATGCATACAATTATAGATACTGTATAGATTTAATTGGTCATCGTAAGGTCTCAATTTGTCGCATGAATAAAATAAGCTATTTTTGGCAATCAATCATGTAGAGCAATGCCGACAAAAAAATTAAAAGCACAGACGATACTAGGGAAGGCTACTTGTACATGCTAAAGAAAGGATTAGGTTGGTAGACTTTGACCTATAGTGTTTATATTACCTTGATTAACCATTGCTTATTATTGTCTTCTGCTAAAGTGGGTGGCAACAATTGGGTGAAATACTACTGTCTGTATGAAAAGAAAGGAAAACTGTTTAAGATCATTTCGTCAAGTCAGAACAAAGTCGTACGTTATATAACCTGTAGATTCATATTTGAGTATGCCAATTTTATACTTCCCAGTTTCAATGATTTTAACATCCATGCCTTCAAATTTTACCTTCCATAATTTATAGCCAACCTGTGAAACTATGAAAGTGATGTCTTGCGTAAGGTAATTTCATTTATGATATCATATATTCAAGTCTGCGTTGAAATAAAAATAATTCAAAGTAGCGTTAAGACTTAAGATTGAACTAAATCTATTAGTGGCTATAATGAATTAAAGCATTTATGTATGTTATGATTTGGCGAAATTGCTAGATAAGAGAATGTCTGACTGTAGACAATTAAATTACCTTCAAGTGAAGAAGTTGTTTAATTAAGAACATCATCATTGCCGTAATTGTAATGTTCTTTATTGCTCTTATCTCACAGGCGAAAGACGGATTCTATCGAGAAACGTTATTGCTTTGATATTACATTTAAGCAAGAAACGAAGTTAGTTATAAATACCTATTAGCAATTGATATGACGATACCTTAACTTTTGAGCTAATGATGAGCTCAATTCGATCCTAATTATCGTATTTTAATTATTATAATTGCTATAGAATTGTCAATCATACATTTCAATGTTTGGGCGAAGATGATAGAAGATCTTGGCTTGAAGCAATGGATGGTGCAGAACCGGTATCTAATATAGGCTTTTGGATTTATCGCTAAAAGTTTTGATCAGTCATAATTATTATGATTACCAAAGCTAACCTTAATTAACTTAATTATAAAAAGGTTTATTCTGAAGTCAAACCTCAGAGAAAGACAGTAGGTTACGGTAATTGCGCATTTTCAAATTTATTAGCTGATCAATAAGCTCTATCGTAAGAGTAGCTAACACCAGAATTTGTATCGTAAATGCTTAGAACTGAATGAAAATGGTTTTGCTTTTGTCGAGAGGTGTATTGAGGAAGTTGAAAAACGAGGTAAAATAGACTAGAAATACTATCGTCATTAGGTAATGTGCTATTTTCGACAGAAATTTACTTTATAAGCATTCCTATTGATGTCTATTAGGATTAGGAGAACAGGGATTATACCGTCTTGTAGGATCTACAATTAAAGTTAAGGCTTTGCTGCAAGCATGGATAGGTTAGCATACTATCTTTGATGATACCCTTTACTTTTTTTTATTGTTTGTACGTGGCGAATTAGTTTTACTAAGGAATCAATGTCAAAATTTTTAGAGGGTAATCATTCGGGAGACATTGATTATTCCGAATACCCAACTTCAACAATTACCAGTAGTCTAAAAAAGTACTTAAGGTGAATTTATAGAATACCTGAACATTTAAATCTATTAGTATTAGTGTTTTCCGATTGTTGTTTACATTTAGTTTTGGATTTGTTTTATATAGAATTTGATTTCTACTTTTACCAAAAATTATAAAACGTATTTCTACTTTGTAAAGGAGTATGCCTGAACCTTTAACGACGCATATGCTTCATTCAACTTTTATCAAAGCATGCAGTATGTATCGATGTAGCAAAAACTAGTATAATGAATTGTTACATATTTTATGGCTAAACTTCAGAAATTGCGATTATTGCAGAGTCTGATACGCTAGAAGAAAGAGTTGACGGCGTAAGGGCGGCAGTAGAAAAACTACCCGAGCTGAATTATAATATGTTATACATTGTTGTTGCTCACCTTAAAAAGTGAGTATCAATTACTAAAAATTTTTCTAACGTTAGTGATTATTGCTAAAACTGTAACATTTGATGTTTACCATTTAGCGTTGCCGGTGAAGCAGATGTAAACAAAATGTATGCTAGTAACCTGGGAGTCGTTTTCGGACCAACACTAATGAGGCCGGAAGAGGAGTCTATGGCTGCCATTGTAGATATAAAGTATCAAGGAGTTTGTGTGGAAATAATGGTTTCTTCTTTTGATAAGGTTAAAAATGATTTTGACACTAAAATATCATCCTAAAGGACTATTGAAGCGTTTATCATAGTATGCACCTATAATGTGACTATTCCGAAACTTTTGTCAAATAGGTATTTAAGAGGAATGTAACAAATGCGAAAGGTATGAAACTGCTACTTCATTGCTTGATTAATGAAATCGATGATGCAAACTTTTTCGATTTACGAATATTTTCACTGATTCATTATAAACAAATCAAGTAAGTCTGGATTGTCCTTCTTGCAGGCCCATTTAGTTTAACCCCGACCTTTGGCAAACGATCGGAGGATAACTCTGTTTCTAGAAAGCCTAGTTCACTTTCTGTTACTGCAAGACCGGATGATATAGCTAAAAATAGAAAAGCTAGTACACCTGTTGGGAGACGGAAAGAGGTAATACCGCCTATAAAACAACATAGCAGCCCAAATATTGGAGCGCGGCGCGCTGGTATGGATTCATAAAGTGATTTACATATGAACTAGTATAGACATTAAAATGATTTCTTCTCTACAGCTCTAAGAGATAGATTAGTTTAATACTTTAAAGACGTGTACAACTTGATTATTGATAACACATGATGATTCGTATGTATTTGTTGTTCTTTCTTCCGTTACTTATTCAAGCCATTAGTAGGAAGCCCTCTCCAAACACTGGTGGTACTCCCCTAGTAGCTCAGTACGAATGATACTATAACTGCGATAAAATAATATTTCATATAACTCTACTATTTTAGATAAGTGTTACATAATTCGACTCATGGGTATATGTCTCATACAATGTCGTTTCTTTTAGATTTGAACATCAGGGACAAGGAAACATTACTGGTCAGAGACAGAGTCCATCAACATCACAACCACCATCGTTGCAGCCTTCTGGTCAAAAATTAGGATTTAAGTAAGTATACGGATAACAAAATGTCTTAATGTAGCATTTCTTGTCAATTCTCAAGCTCTTTCGCCCAAAATTAATCAAGTATAACTGAGATTATACGATTATACTGACAACGTACGAGCATACATTAGATTAATTAATGATTCTGAGGCATAAATAATGCAAAAAAATTAATTTTGCAATTACGTGTGGAATACAGAGTTGCTAGAACTTTATACCAGTGTAAAGGAGAATATGACAAAGAGTTATCCTTTGAAGCCAATCAAGTGATTCATAACGGTAAACAGAGAGATATCCATGTACACAACTCCTTCGGTTCAGCAAGTATCTCATCTACTGGTACATAGCTGTATTTGAAGTTTTATAACTTTCTACTTATTTTGCCTATGTTGACAATTAGTACGCGAATCGGAAGAGCCGGGATGGCTTTATGGAACGATTAACGATGAAACTGGATTAATACCTGAAAATTACGTTGAAATTATTAACTAGCAAAAGAAATTTACTCGTGTATATATAATGAAAGTAGCTTATTGAGTACGATATAAAAGCCTAGACTGCGGCTTGTATGATATACACATACTCATTGAAGCAATTTTTGTTACGACTTCTCGTCAGCATAACTTTATTTCTCAAACGAATTCTCGTATTAATTTGACTGCTATCACAGCCGTAACATAGTACGTTGTGTACGTAATATTTGATGTGTCGTTATTTAGTCAGTGAAAGATTATGTTTTGGTCTTTGTATGTATCTCTTTTTCTTTTGCTCATTTTAATATATCTATCAACTTTTCTGACAGGAACCAATTTTTGTAACCATTTTAAGAGAACAGTTATGATTTAAAAATATGTTCTTACGAAAGTGACAATTTTTTAATGAAATGCGGCATTTAGTCTGCCGACTATGATAACAATTTGCAAACTCTGAATTGCAAATGATATTATATTGAATACTATTGTGGTTATTTATCGCACGTTTTCTTGATTTTTCTTGTACTTACATGGACTATTACAAATTGATTATCAAATGTATAGTAGACGATGGATATTTTTACTTTGTGTAGCGATGATCTGATTATTTCGCAGTTATAAAATCATACGAACTTCTGCATTAAGTGAAATACTGCGTAATACATTTGTATAAAGAAATACGTCTAGATAACCTGTTGATTTTAAACCATTCTATATAGTATTTGGCCGTCTTGTAGCAATTAACCTTAATATGTTATTTTATTTGATTACATGATACAAAGCTAATTATGAATAGAATAGTCAAGTTTCTAAAGTATTATGGTCACACAGTCACATGTAAGTCTTTCTATTACCTTGGTGTTAGGACAGTTCATACTGTAAAGTTGTTTTATGATCCTATTAATGTTATCACGGGACACATAGTTGTAATTGATCAATTAGAATAGATACTGGAGAGAATTATCGTATCTTTCAATAAAACCTATTATTACTGGCTTGCGTTTGTCAATTTTCATTTTAAATTATTATTTTTCATCATCATTTGGCTCGATAATGGAGAATGTCACAAATATATTATTCTTAACGCTGCATTTAGCTTAGCATGTTAATAGCGATGTCATAAAAATCAATACTTAAAATTTGGCTACAATGATAGCAGCTATTACAAAATTCGCTTACGTACACGAAAAAGTGATCGCAATCTAGGTATCAGTCAAGTTTTTAACCGTATTTTAAGCCATAAACAGACAATGATATTTTCCAAATGGGGTTATTTAATAAAGTAAACTAATAGATAAGATGATATTGTAGTTAAAAATTAATATCTAGATTCTAACACATTTATTGTATTAGTTGTTAATCAACGTTGTCCTACTGTTGCTTATATTGAAAATTGCCGCGTAAAAAAAATCGCTTGCTTAGTCAAAATTAATGTCAATTCTTTAATTGGTTTGGATTTTCATTAATTTTTTAGCCAATTCGAAAGCGTACGATGATGAATTTGTTTTTCTTATCCATTGCATTGGTATTGCATCAATGCCAAACTGAGCTGCTAAGCAGGCTCCTATGAATGTTGCACGGCTACAGTTACAGCCACCAGCAATCAGCGTATTGCGAACACCATCGATATAAGATTTAGCAGTGAGTAATACATGTAAAGAGCATTGGAAGACTTCAGCAATGGCTATAAAAATGAGAAAGATTTCAGTATACTCGTACATACAATGAAAAATAGCTTAAGAAATATAAATAATTATCATTGCTTCCAAGCATTTTATCTCGTAAACACATCATGAAGTTTCACAGGATATTCTGATCATAGCATTATAATTTATGGTACTATATGACTTAAAGCATATTTCCATGCCATCCAGTTATAATTAACATCATACGCTACCGAAAGTACTAGAGTAGAACGAATGAGATATATTAATGTAGTTTACAGTGATATAGTGATATTTAGTCAGTATAGAAATCATTCAGTGATAATACTTATAATGTCATCAAGAAAGCAATAGAAAGATCATTATGCACATTTCATGCCCTGTTCGATTTTCTTCATAAATTCTAAAACTGTACTGTTAAAGTAATTCAAATACAGATGTGATAGAATATGAAAGTTTTCTTGCTCGCACTACAAAATAGATTTATCTTATGACTAATGCTAGTTCTATCTAATAGCAGACTTTAACTTACCACTACTATGTCCAACATGAGAAACAACATTTACATGTGATCTAGATTTCATATCCACAATGCTCTGAATCATATCGGCGACATTACGATCTTCATCAGTCGGTAAGGTTCGTTGTGGATTTTTTAATTCATTTTGTACAATTGTAAATACGTCTTTATCATACCCTTTTAACAAGTAATGTTCTAATATTCGTGCCGCAGCTAAACAAATCGCCAAACTCTTGGTGTTGTTTTGTGTTATTCTAGCCACTTTTTCAACCGATGCCAACATATTACGCTGGCCAGCGAACATGCCTACAACGGGAGCTAACTTACATAAACAATCTGCATTATAATCATCTGTTGGGCCAAGATTTTGACCATCTAAGCCGTATCTCAACGAGTTCGATATAATATCACTTATGGCACTGGTACGAAGTGGACATGGTAGTGGCCTTTCCGTTGGATCTTTTGGTTCATATTCAGAATTTGGACCAAAATAACGTACTATTCTTCTAATTAAATCTTTAACATCAATGATGCCTGTAAATTATGTTTTGATGTGCGTATATCAATTAGTGATTGTATGATTATGGATATTGGGTTGAATAAGCTGGATGCTATAGCAATTATATTTAGTTATTGATCATGTGGTTTACTTTCAAATGTAATTATAACATTCATAAGAACCCTAACAGCTGCCTATGAGTCTGTTTAACTAGGTATAAATAAATAATAATGCAGATTACGTACCACCATGGTTTGCTAAAGAATCCATAAAGACCATGAGTTGATCACCATAGCAACTTTGTTGGCCGGTATCAATTTTATAACGTGGATTTGCGGAAACTGGCAAAAATTCTGGATCAACGGCATTGTTTTGTTCTAATATTTTATGTATACTATCGCTATCGGCTATGTAATGTAATGGTTGAGCTAAAGTAAAAAAGATGAAATAATGAGGCTCAAGTTATGAAATAGTTTTCGATTGTCAATGGATTGGATAACAAATAGATTGCTTAATAGTTTATCAGATTGTATATAGGCATAGACGATTTTCAATTCAAAGTATCAATCTTTCATGCACTGTAACCTTTAGGTCGAAATAAGAAGATGTTTACGACAAAGTAATCAGATAAATAGAATCTAATTTAGCTTAGTTGTAACAAAGACTTTTGGATATTTTGCGTAGTTAAAATTTGTATAGTCATCATAATATAAATAATAGTAATAGCTATCATTTGTATGTCTATTTATGATAAGTACCGGTGGTCAATTTATAAATATAATATCGCTTCTAATTCGATATGTTTTTCGTTTTCTATCATTGATATCGGTACAATACCTACCGCTCTATCGATGCTATATTTATTACAGTATTTGTTATTCTTTTAAAATCTATTGATTATAATTGCTATGAACGTTAAATTATTAATTAATTATTATCATAAGAAATAAAATACATCACCTGCAGCGTCGGCAACAATTGATCCCATGACGGCTATAATAGCACGTTTTCGAACGATGGATAAATTAGAGGGTAGCACTAAAGCATTTAAACGTTTACTTTCTACAAGATCGTTCTAGAATAAATAAACGCACAAAAGCGAATGGTTATGATAGCAATTAATTCAATCGTTGCAGTAAAATCTTGTAAAATTGGTAAAATTATTCTCATCTACTGCTAGTAATTTGTTTCTCAAAAATTTTTATTAGGTCTTAAAAGGTAAATGATTTATATTTATTGATCCAAACCTTAGAGCTAACAAATAAATTAGTCAACTTATGCCAATTGATAGGGCAGATGAAAATGTTTCTATCTCCCTGACTACAAACATAATCCAATCTCATCGTTCAGGTTAACACCAATTAGTATAGTTGAGTTGGCTAACATTATTGTCTAAGCATATACAATATTCCAGATTTTTAAATATTTCAGTGTTCATTTATTATCCTCGCTGATTACCCTTCATTCGCTCAACACCTTAAGCAACTAAACATGATTTTATAGTGACTTAGAAACTATTTGTTTATCCTTTGCTACTTAGCAAAACGGCCGACCCTTTTTATGGTAGTGTATAATCAGCTGAGGGAATGTTAATCTTGTAGTCTTGCCAACTGTCAATACTACATTAAAATAAATTTTAGTCCATAATGGCCCTAGCATTGCCTTCAAAATTTTAAATTAGCTCTATTAAAATGTCTAGCATACTCTAATGCTGCATTGACCCAAGGAGAAAATAGTAATGATAATTCTAGTATTATTAGAGAAGCAGAACCAATATTAAATATGGCGAACGAAATTTTTTATTTTCGCTAAGTGAAGAAACTACTGTTTAATTTATAAACTGAACTACCAGACTTACACAAGGAAGTTTTTCTGGCAATTGAACTCATTGATAGGAAGAGTTTTCTGGCAAGAGTGCGTTGTAAACTCGCTGCGAGAAATAACTAACTACTCTTGAATCTAATAGCTGATTTGCCATACTTGCACTAAGAAGTTTGTTGGCAATTGAACACATGCATAAGAAGAGTTTATAAGCGAGAACGTTTAGCAAAACATAAGCATAGCTATAAATAGTAACTACTTTTAGATCTATAAACTGAATTACTATACTTGCACCAAGATATTGGTATAGGAAGAATTACTTGGCAATTTATTAGCGTAGATATAAAAAACAGCTACATTTGGACCTATAAACTGGACTAATATACTTGCACCAAGACATTTGCATAGATAGAGTTACTTGGCAAAATATATAGTTAACTAGATGTAAAAAGCAACTACTCTTGAATCTATAAAGTGAGTTACTACCCATGCACAAAAAAATTTGTTGAGAATTTAACTCATGGATAGGAAAAGCTTTTTGGTAACAGTAGAGTAAACTAGTTGTGAGAGTAACTGCTCTTAAATTTATAAATTAAAATTATCAGATCTGCAAAAAGAAGTGTGCTGGTAATTTAACTTAAGGAAAAGACATGGATTTTAGTTGAGAATTTGCGTGATATACGCGTAGGTTGAAAGCTAATTTTAGAAAACTCTTGAAATATCAGAATCGATTTTAGTGAAGAATTTCATGTTTTATAGTAGTTTAAAAGTAAAGCAAATGTAGAAATTTCTGGTGAAATATTGAAATTGATATTAATGAAAAATTTTATGAAACACAATGGTTTGATAGTAAACTAGATGTAGAAATTTCTAGGGAAATATATAAATGGACTTTAGTGCTGAATTTCATGATTGATAGTAGCTTGAAAGTAAAGCTAGTATATAAATTTTAAGCGAGATATCGAAAAAAAATGTTTGCAATGAATTTTACGATTGATCGTAGCTTGAAAGTAAAGCTAAAGTAGAAACTTCTAGTGAAATATCTAAATCAATTTTAAAGAAAATTTTGTGATTGATGATAGTTTAAAAGTAAAGCTAGTATACTTAAAAGATTTTAGAAGTTTGGGAGCATTTGAAAAGAAAAGAGAATCAGTTGATATTTCATCAGCTTTTCACATTTTATAACACTTGTCCAAAAAGTATTGAAAGCAAAGTTGATAAATTAGAAACGTTTAACTATACAAGAATCTTCCTATAACAGATTATAGCAATTTATACTTCAGGATCATATTAAAATAAGGTAAAATATAGAAAAGGAAACGTAGAAATTCAACGAAATCTCAAAGTAGATTTGTAAAGGGTTGGTTGAAATATTTGATTCTAAAGCTTCTACTTCTAGTAAAACCAAAAATGAATTTAGAATAGTCTAATCCGTGATACTGACAACTAATGTCACACACGAATTGGTTACGATTTTAGTTGATGCAAAAGAAGGTTACTATATTTCCTTAAGCTTATCAACGCTTGTTATCGATGAAATTGAAATAGAATATTCTCTTTTAATAAAATTCAAGGTATCGAAATCATAATTCTAGTTCAGAGCGGCGGATAAAACTCACTTAAGATGAAGTCTGTTGATATGAGAGATTGTTTTTTATCTCTCTGCTACAACAACTGGCAGGAATAAATAGTATGACAGTCCAACTATCCAATGGAGCTAAGTAAAGAAGTCATAGGAGTGGGATAGAAAAGGAAAAAGAAGTCATTTAACCGGCAGTCAATAAGATGGATGACTTGATAATCCATTAAGATAATCATCCCTTTATTAAATATAACTTTGATTCAGTTATTGATTTGTCATGCAAGCGGAAAACATTTCAAAGATGAATATCCGGGGAAGATTTTGTTGATGTAAAATAAAATCTATTAAAAATGCTCGGTCCATAATAGATTCTAAGCGGTTACTTTAAGATTTGTTGATGAGAAATTTTTACTTTTTAGAGATTTAGGCAGGATTGATTTTTAAACGTTCTGAGTTGGCGTTATTTTGTTGTCTGGTTAAACTTCATTGAATGATAAAGTTTATCAATACTATCCAATTCTACATCATTTATGATCACCATTGTGAAATGAAAATAAATGGAATATTATTAGAGAAAGAGCAGGACATAGAGGATATGAAGGAAAAAGCATTTTCGTTGTGCGCTGCCTTTTCATACTGGATAAAATACGATAGTTGATACGGAATTAGGCCTAAAGAAGAATATCTAGAATAAAATACTGCAGTCAAAACACTTAATGTAAATGTTTTCTGCAAGAATATTGAGCATCACTTATAGTAGTGGATACAAGGCGATACAATATCATTATGGCACTTTCAGCTAATGTGATATTAGATTAAGGTAGCTAGAGGATGAAATTACAAGTTGTGAAAGATTCCGGGTAGATATAGACCAGTTAAAAACTATTGTAAAGGCAGAAAATTATGCAGAAAGTATCTTAACTCCTTCTTATGCGTATTAAAACGGCGGTAGGTAGTCGGATAAGTTTATAGTAGGCCAATTTTTTATTTAATTGATACAATATTTATCAATATTACCAGATTAATGGCCCAAGATTGTACATGGTTGCCATATTATATAATAAAAAAAGACATTTGCGTAAGAGAAATTTAATTTAGGTATTACTGACATCCTGAAAAAGTCAATAGCGGTAATAATGTACTGCATCAAGAAAGGCTTCCGATGTATAATCTAGCATATGATGGTAAAGAAAGCCACCGTTCTAGCTGAGATTTTATATACGTCTAGGTTAAGAAAAAATTGGAAGGTTGATATATTGAAATCATGTACATTATTCTAATTTTGCTTTAGACTAAGCGTTAGATGAAGGAAATCTTCATCTAACTACAACTGGAACGAAATCAAAACCCAAGCGAAATAGTGGTTAAAAATGGATTAGAACTGATTTTACACCGAACCTTTGAAGGGCTTCCATTCAATCAATACGTAATCAATTTAACTAAGGTGCACAATTTCTAGTTATACTTTGATATTACTCCTTTAAAAATACTGTCGATTCAAAATAATTTTGCATCGAACCTTTAACATGCTTAAGTGGAATCCATGCTAACCGTTTTTACCAAGGTATACAATTTCTAGTAATGTCTAGATATCACTCGTTCTAAAAATGGACTTTAAATGATCTTGTATGAAGCCTTTGACAGAGTTGGATCGAATTCATTTTCACCTAAGTGTGCAACTCCTAGTGATTTCTAGATATCAATCGTTTACTAATGGATTCAAATCGATTTTGTATCGGATCAAAGTTAATTATTTTTACTGAGGTATACAGTTTCTAGCCCTATGTGGATATCACTTATTTAAAAATGGATTCAAGCGGATTTTATATCGAACCTTTGACAGACTTCTCATGTCGAATCCATGTTAACCATTTTCACCAAGGTATGCAATGTCTAGTAATATCTGGATATGATTCGTCGAAAAATAGATTTAAAATTATCTTTTACAGAACCCTTTGACAGGCTTAGATCGAAACCATTTTCACCTAGGTACACAACTTCTGCTGATTTCTAAGATCATTCGTTCAAAGAATGGACTAAAGCTGATCTTATATGGAACCTTTGACAGACTTGAATCAAATCCGTATTAATTATTTTCATCGATGTATACAATTTCTAGTGATATCCAGACATCACTAAAAATTTCGGAACTTCGTCTAATGGAACATTAATGCGATTGATACCACAAGAAATTGAAATAGCAAGAGGAATTCTTTCTTTGATCGTCCTAAGTGTATCTTTTAACATTTACTTTAGTAACTTGTACGACGTATGCTGTACTACTTAGTATCATCAAGTCTGAGAATGGAGGGAATAGCGAAGGGCTGGTAATCCTTCCTAATTTTTGATAGCCAATTTGTTTTTGGTAGTGGGAATTTTAATCTTAACGTTGCTTCCCTCAAATGATCGCTCGAAGCAAAGGAAATCAGATTCAAGCCACAGATACCCTCTATTATAACTTGGATGTCATAGAATGGACATCACAGTAAAGTACAAAGATAGAAATGGGAAAATATTCTATTTATGATTATCAACATAAAATTAATGACTATTTGGACGTTAATTATCGTCTACTGTGCATTCAATCATGGTTATTTCTGCTGTTTAATTTGACTAGTATTAATCAATTGACTTGGATCATACCATGTCTTTGTATCATTAGCTGATTTATGAATTTAATTACAAATAGGGATTAAACTATGATACATCTGGTATAAAGCAAACTTTAAAGTCACCTTTAATTGAATGTCCCGTGACAAAAGGAAAGTTACAGGCATAAAATGAAAAAGAAACCTAACTACTGATTCTAGAATAAACTACTGAACTGTCATGACCGGCTTAGCTTATGATTTAAAGTGGTAATCGAATTAAGAGTGAAGTAATTCGTCTTGATGATGAGCGTTAACGAATTTTACAATCTAAAATCAACCTAGATGCAGATAAAGTAAATTGTTATCCTATCGGCTAAGTGCCATACTACCGTCAGCGCATGATAGAAAGAAAGTATTATCGTAATAGAGTAAAAAAAAAATGGATAATGAGGTTGTCAGGAGAATAAACTTTTCCTTGCACACGCTCTCTTTCAGCTATAGTCAACAGAAGAGGTAATAGGCATAGGCAATGGTAAAACTTTCTATCGCCGACATCATAGGTATACAGTAGGTGATTATTTTAGATCAATATTGGTTTTATTGCCTTGGGCAACATGGAGCTTAGATAAAAATGGAGATTTTTACGATACTGTAGAATTTTATAAGTTGGCAAAATACGACAACACTTACCACCGAACCTTCATCTGGTAAGGCAGTATCCGCTGTTAAAGATGCTTCATCTTCGAAATTTTTATATTCGCTACTACTAAGTCGAATGCCCATTTTACTTCTGCAGTTAGTTGTACCACCTGAACAATTGGCGCTTCCAACTTGATATCAAGGACCGAATCGTCTTCTTGGTACTAGATATATCGCGTAATGTCTTCGATAGCAAAAATTATTCTATTCCTTAAATGGAGAGATAAAAGAAATTAAAATGAAATGATGTTATTCTAGATCGCTTAGTCACACGATTATTCTTTGCATCATACTGATAAGTAATTTAGACTAAATAACATGAGATAGATTGAGATCAATTAACCAGAGATTTGTTCCACATAGAGTAGTCTACTTTCATTTTATTCTTTGGATTAACATTGATACTGAAAATGACTATAAATCAAGCAATAAAATACTTTATTGTAACGATTAAGCTAGACTGAATTACTAAGCCAATGGCTTGATGATCATTATTTTGACTCGATTTATATAGTTCGAATGATCATTGATTTAATTGAATCTACTAATTTATCGTTAGATCAAGGTCAATGTCAAACTTATTGGAGTTATAAATAGGATTTTAGTTTATATCTGGCTAAAAGGAAAAAAATAAACAGAGCCAGTAAGAGAATACCAATTGCTACAGTTAGAGCTTGACATTCTCGATAAAAAATAAATAACTTTTATGCTCAGATACTTTAACAGCGATTCAATAAAAAACGATAGGATGATCGATGGATGGATGCTGGTCCTAGTATAAAGAAGACTAACCAAGACGATAATGTGCATTAAAATATCAGTCTATTCCTACCATGATACACTACTAAAAGCAAGCTGATTCACTTTCAAGTTTATTGCCTCTTGAATCACTCTGGGTGGATAGAATGATTAGAATTAAAAATGGTTCAAAAATCCAATATCTACTATTTGTTTTTTCCTGGGTATTTCAACGATAAAGATATCGCTTTTGCGTGATAAGCAACGAAGACAGGACGATTAGAATTAGAATTGATCCATTATAGCGCATGAAGAAAAAAATAATGATGGTATTAGTAAATAAAGAAGGTCTTGATTGCCTTGCTTGGTATTATTATGGCGTAAGATCGCAACATGAACATGATAGGCAAGCACCATTATTTTTACCCATAGTAATCTACTGTAACGTTAGGATTGGAGCTATTGTCGATAGCTTGATTTGATAGGGTATAAAAATGATCCATCATAGACTAATGTTGAAAGTATAATCAGTGGAAATGATGATTGAGAATAGATTATTGAGTGAGAAGGAGGATTAAAAAAGGTATGATTGAAAAGAAAAGTAAAAATGCTACTCTGTTGGCATGAAAAAAAGTAAGTCTAATTTTCAATACCTCCAATCTTCATCCAGTGATCGAATAATAAAGAGTCGATGTCTCTTCTCCAAGATAATATTTCGGAACGATTGCTTGCAATTTTGATCAATTCAACTAGCTCGTAATAGTGAATTTTCTATCCTAAAATGAATAAGTCCAATTAAACGACTAGTTGTACGACGCAGGTTCACCACAAGTACAAACTATGAAAGACATCAAATTATTAGCGATAATTTCTTTTTTGGGGGAATACAAAGAAATGTCTGATCGACTAATATTCAATATTATACATTGTAATAGTCTAATCTAGGTATAGCTTTTACAGTGGCTGAGTAGGTTATAATGATGATGATGATGATGATGTCTAAATCTTGACTTGATTATTGTCCTAAACAATAAGGAGAAAATAGTTAGCTGAACTAACAATGTAATACCATGGTATAGACAGCCAGATCGATTTTAACCAAGAATGGGACGATATTGAAAATGCTAAACTGATAATTAAATCCAACCTATCAACATTAAATAATAACATCTGGCTCTTTCTTCCTACCTTGATGGCTATTGTTTCTTCAAATTTAGATTAATTATTTTTTTCTCCTCTTTGCCTTCCAATGAATAATCATGTAAATTTTTTGTTTTTTAAACAATTTAACCCACATTAATAAAAAAGATATTCAATACCGCTGCAGTATATTCTCTTGCAGCTATAATAAAAAGGAGAAATGCATTTATTTTCTCTTGAATAAAGTATAGATTAGAAAAAATACAACAATCAATATATTTATTGTTATGTAACGTTGGCCTATTGATGATTTATTTTATGATGGAGATCGTATTTTCAAGAAATACCATTGATTGATCGCTATCCTTTTGATGAATTAGTACTACTTATACCAATTGTGTACTTGATTAGTTATCGCCGATACTTTCAATTAAATAAGATACGAGTATTGTTGATGATAAATGTTATCGACTCTGCTCATCATAGGTTGTAACGCCATTCACTTTTCAACTTGAACATTTTTAATGCTAATTTCAGTAAAGATAGAAGCCATTTGTACGGATAAAATCATTTATTTATTTCCTTTATTCAAGGTATTGATCATAATTAATAGCGATGAAAATAAAAAAGGTTGATTGCTATCAAATAATAAAAATAGGAATACCACATTATGATTGAGTCGAAGCGTTATGTAACAGCTTGCGGCAAACTAGAAATCTCGTTTAATGATCCGTTAACCTACAATTCGAAATATGATTGACAGTCACCTTTATTTCGCTAAGGTCGATTATGATACTGTATGTTTATTAATAGCATTTTATCGATTTGGTAAATAGATGAAGAGATAGAGAGATAAATAAAAAAAATAATTGTTCAATAGAAAAATGAAATAAATCGTATAGCCACAGCAACAACACTCTTCCTAAGCTGCCGCATAGACAATCTACATTGAAATAATAAATACTCGTAGGATATAAAAAACTTGTGCTATCTATCTTACGGTAATAGCTTATGCTATCAAAAGATAGCTGTCTCTTGAAACAGTATTAGAAAATTATGGCGATTTTTCAAATCAATAGAACAAGTTAAAATATTAAAATGATAACATTTTCTAAATGGAAACTATCTACACAAATCCTCCAATTAATTAAATTTTTTATCGAACATAATTAACTTAATCATTGTTTTATTTTTATCGATTGAATTATTAATAATGGACAAACTACGCATAAAGCTATCAATATTAATTATTTTCGATATCGTTCTATGAAATCGATGTGATAACAACAACGTTAAGAAGACCAATATTCAGGTCATTGACAACTAAAATCGATTATATCGATTGTCGAAATGCATTCCCTTACACCTTATTTTCACACTTGAAATGAGCCATTACCCGGTGCTTAATGGTTAGTACCATTATTTTAATAAAAATACGGTACCTGCGTGATATAAATGATATTTTAGTCGGATATACCCGTAGGTATAAAGTGCATCCCTTACTAAAATGAATTTGAAAATAAAGTCCTCTGCGCCGCTACCGCTTGCTATGTTTATCACAATCGATGTAACCGATTCTCGTGCATACTTCCAAGATTGTTTAGCTCCTTCTACTCTTAAATACTGTTCATTCAATTAAATTTTTGGGTGTGTACTTATTCATTATATACCGCCATTCTTACAGATATCATTTTATCATCAACACTATGACCAGCCATTACCTCTCAAGGATAAGAGTTAAAAAGTGTGCTAAAATATATGAATATTTTTTTCTCTAATAAATTGCATTGCATTCAATTTGATCTTCATATTTACAATATTTATGAGAGAATAATATATTTGCTTGGCATCTGTCTTATATTGATCAATGCAATACTCATGAAGAGTATCTACTCAAGATTATTTGTGCTGGCTTTAGTATCAATTAAACAGTAGCAGCTTGTACTGAAACTAAAAATTTCAGCTTGATATAATTTTTATACTTTTCTACATTGTTGTCCGTAAGTATTGCCTTAAATAATAAACACAAAATGCAAACATGATATTATCAATGATTATTACATTAATGGTAGAATTATAACAATCACTTATCGCTTTACTTAGGCGAAGTAACTAGTAGTAAACTAGAGTCAGGATAATAAACACAGTGTCTTCAACATACAATACTGAAGCTTGTTATCTTTTTTTGTAAACATGATATTTTCATAAATAACAACTAAATCACAATATGCATAGCAAAACTAATACGACGAAACTCACAAGCACAGATGCGAAAAGAATTTTTAATTGCCCTACATTACTCAGAAATTTACATGTCATCCATGTCATGATGACTTTGCAATCCAATACCTAACATAAATAAATTAATTCTATGACGCCTGGAATGGATCGCAATATTAGTCTCGTATATTAGTTATTTGAAAATATTATTCTGCATACTATATCTATTTTATGAACTAAATGACAATTCTAGCTGGCTTATCCTTTATTTTATATCCGTTTCTTTTTTGCTAGCTACAAAGCGTCTTGTAAAGTTAAGCTTACTCTGTCAAATCATGTATAGTTAAGCTTATTCTGTCAAATTATTACAGCCAATGTATAGCTAATACTACGGTCAAATAAGTGCTATTTCTTTTCTCAATGATAACAGGAAGCCATTGTTTAGGATATTCTCTACTTGTAAATCTTTAATCAGTCTATGCAGATGTAAATTACAGGAAAATGTAATCATTACGACGCACGGAAATCTAAAACTAATCAATAGCTATTCTTTTATATCGAAATGAAAATAAACATGCATCATAAACAGTCCATCAAGTATTTTAACTATCACCCTGCATTAATTTTTTCATAGTTGTGCTAACGTTATTGGTATATTCTATAAATGCTGAAGCAAATTTTGATTAAATTATGGTAAAAAATGAAATCATTAAAATCTCACTATTAAATTCTTCGATATATCATTGCCATCTACTAGACATTTAATATCATAAATACATTAAATAGCATAGTCGTTCTATAGCCGTAATTTGATATAAGAACTTTTGGCAATGAATCATTTCATCTCCTTATGAGCATCAATGACTAATTCTGTTTCTTAACAAGTATTAATAAATGGCGTAAGGTATATATTGAATTCTTGATAAAGTAACCCCCGTAACGTGGCTGGGCTAGATCCTCTAGCTATGAAAATAAGAATTTTTTGATTAGATTACGATAATGCAAGTTTTTAATAATATCGTAAAGAAGAATACCCTTTGCTTTATCAAGTCTATAACGCTGAAAGTTGTAAAATAGGTATACAGTTAATCGTTACTTCAATTGTTAATGACATATAAACTGGATGTTACTATTTACAAGTTATTAACAGTACAATTATTTTGTCGTACTTTAATAGGGCCGAAATATAGGATTATAGTGAGCTTCATATAGGCTACATTTTAATAATTTTTTTTTATATTTTAATGAAACCATATTAGCTCTAACTGTTTTGATGGAATTGCTATTACTACCTTAATTATTAATCTCTGCCAGTGGTATTACGGATATTTTTTCATTTTTTTTGAAAACTACATCGATGGCTACCGTGTTCATTTATTTTTGTATGAGCGTGTATGTATATGAACGTGACCGATTTCGCATACGGTCACGTTCATATATACTTAGCAAAATGCAGCTAAAGAATTGGAAATGAAGCATTCTTGCAACGTGGAAATTAACGATCTCATATAAAACTGATGCCAATACGGCTGTCATAAAAACGGAATACGAATATGGTAGTTTGAGAAAAAAAAATAACGAAGAACAGTCGAGAGCTACAAGCATATTTGATAACGTGATGACATATAAAAATAAATTTTTTTCATTTGTTTGTATAATGGACTTGCTTTGACTTTTTCTGTTATTACAATATTTCTGCTTGCTTTTTGCCGTCGTAAAACGAAATTTTCATGCAAATAACCACAGAATTGGCATAGTTCTCATTCTAGTTTACTTATGTTAGATTCAATTTTAAGGGTATCATACATCTCTTTCCAGTATTTGCCATAAAATTGTTTATGGTTCTGTTACAGTGTTATACACTGTTATATCGAGATTATAGTAGAAACATCTACTGTATGTTAGGATGATTTTGTTGATTCACCCTTATATGAAGAGTCACTAATTTAGATATGTGATATTTAAATATAGCACTAGCTTTTATGGTGATATATATAGCCTACTGAAATTAGTAGTTTAATTGGGGAATCGAGAATAATCTTACAATTCAAATAACTGTGATTGTAATTTACTTATGGTAGATTGTAGATTATCGTAGACATGTTGCGTGATAGGAAATATTGTAATCTGACAATTTTATATTAGTCATTCGATGTCTATGTTCGTAAACACTGTTGTCTTCATTAGGTGGCAGTAGACATAATTAGCTTTTGATTCATTATCAGGTTTCAACGTTAATATTACTTACCAGGATGTCTTTGCTAATGTAAAAGAGTATATAAATGCGATAAATCGTATAATAAAGTTAGTTCTTAAGATTAGTGTTTAACGTAAGATACGAGACATCCAAGTCTTTTTGTAGTCTATTAGTATAGGAAAAAGTTCCTGAAATAGTAGATACTACTCCCTGATACGTAGTTCAGGGAATCGACTGATTGATCGCGCATTACGTTATCTTGTTGCAAAGCTATTTTGTAACAGGTTCATAGACAATTTTATAGCAATTACTAGACAGAAAAAATATCTTAATTTTATGATAACTGAAGGCTTACCATGAATACATTCCAGAAATACACCATGAAATTTTTGACTTGAACATTATATACAACACTGCAGAGGCTCATTAAATGACCGCAACATTAATTTAACAGGAAACGATTTGGAAATATTTGTTAAATAATGCTGTAATTTGTTTCGGCATCGTGATCAACTTGAAAATAGAATCCAGTTTTGTAGCCGCTCAACTTATATTGAATTATAATTTGAAAATGTACGTGTTTTTGATAAGAAAATGAAAATGTGTCTTAAAATAGGCCCAACCTTGTTTATGAGAAATTCAAACGTTCTGATTCAGTTTAAGATATCATAAAGCATCAGGTACATGCTGTAACTTCATAAACATATTAAAAGTACGTGTTCTTGACAAGAAAATGAACCCTTGTCTTAGAATAGGCCCTGCCCTGTTCATGAGAAATTTAAATGCTCGAATTTAGTTTGAGATATCTTAAAGCTTTAAGTACATGCTCTACCTTCATAAGTATACTTGTTTAAGTAACACTGGTCTATATGATTGCTTATTACTGTTTTAATACCTTGACCTGGTTTCTACGTATTCCTAAATAACTTATCGTTTTTAGAACTCAATTTGAACAGAAGTTGAACCATTCGATGTAAAATGGTCTAATGTAACGTACTGCACATTGCTATAGTTATGGATAATTATTTTCCTTGAATAAATTTATGAACAATTAGCTATATCGTTGACTAATTATGCAAGGCAACCGAAGGAAATTCATACACTTGCTGGTCATTATCCATTTTACTAATTTGAGGATTTATCCGACTTCTTAAATATAGTAATTAGAGACAAGTTCATAAAAAGTTCTAATTTGGTATTTCTGATTACGGCACTTCTGACTCTTCTGCTGTTATTATTATTACTTTATTATTTCAGCTACAGCTGTTTCAGAGCAAACAATGTACTGTACTATAAGAAAGTCACTAGGATTTAGAAACCTCTCTGTGCATATCGTAGTAAAATACGAACGGTCCGCTACTGGCGAGAATGTGAAATTACTAATCTGACGATGGCTAGATGTGAATAAATAGATGATAAACATCTAAATGATTCAGGCCTACCTACAGAATTACTAGCTTTAAAAATCTAAAAGCACGGTTAACACTGTATTAAGCATAATCTTTAATCCTTTACGCAGTAATAATAAAAGAGAATCAATGTTGCTTAACAACTTTATACATTACAATCAGCAAATGGTTAAATCATTACACGCAAAATATATCATGGATTAAATATTTTGGATATCGTAGTTTAGTAACGTAAGCGAAGTAGCTATTAGATTAAATATAGGTTATCTTCATAGCGAATCATTCCGTGACATAGGTTGTTCGGGTATAGGTAAATTCAATGGGATTGGAGTAGGTAGTAAACCTAAATTATGTCAGAAACCATGAAGACATTTAATACTAAACCTTGCGTTAAGCCCATAAAAATAGAGAATGATCCTATGTAAAACATTCAAACTAAATATTTATACCTAAATTTCGACTCTTTTCTATTGATTTGACCAATCTCTTATGTGATAATCTGCATACACCTGATTATCGCAAAAATTGTTACGGCTACTTTTAATGATTATTCTTTAGAATTAGATGTGCAATAAGAGTAGAATTTGTCAACCTATCCTAGTACCTATATCCATTAGCTAAAATAGACATGAACCTCAATATAGATAATACCTGTTACGAATGGTTCATATATCTTGCCAGTAAAAGGTGAAATGAATTGCTTCAGAAAGTTTACATTCTATGACAGGAATAACAGCAAAATAGAATATTATCAAACGATCGTATCGCCTCATATTTTCAAGGCTTATGAGATTGGTACACAACGCTAGCAAATACTGTGGAGGCCATGCAAGCACGGTTGTCACCTCCGTCATTAAAATAGTTTAATGATGCCAATTACCGTAGCATTACTCACTGTGTAATCCAAGGTTCCAGATTTTTGTCGGCATATCGGACATGGATTGGATGCTACCTTACCTCTTCTCTACAGAAAGAAAATTGAAGCGAATGAGTGAGGTAGACAATATACCATTTAACCATACGTGGTTGTCTACACTAGTATCTTGAGCCAGTTGGACACAAGCTGCTATCTATGTAGTATTGTACTGTATTTCTATCTATAATGTAGTACGATTCATTTAGAATGATTTCTGGAAACTATCATTCTCAACTTACGACACATCGAAGTCTTGTTTTCTGAATTCGGAGTCATTTAAAAGTGATCCACATGAGGCGAATGTAAAGAGAAAATGATTGGAATAACCGTCAGTATCAATAATGCAGAAATGTAGTCAGGATCAATCAAGATTTGATCTAACAATAGCCATTACCTGAGGTGGAATCATGCCTTTATGATTTCGTCTGTATGATGCCCATACAGGTTTACTTTCTGCAACGACATATCATCAAAATGAAAAAAAGATGACATTACAATTAAGATGGCAATCCTGAGGCCTTGACAATTTCTGCTATTCCAAATCTATCTTTCATAATACCGTTCATTCTCAGCAAATATAAAGTAAGGCAGAATCAGCATAATTGAATAAGTAAAAAAAATTTGCACGACTGGCAAGCTCGAAAAAAGATGATTGCAAATTTTTATGATATAAAATGAGCCGATCAGCATGGCTATATGGCTCATATTGATCCACATTACCTACTAGTAGCATCCAACTTTCATGCTAAATTACCTGTTGTAGTATTCGTGCTGGTGTTTGCTCTTCTGCTTTCATCCGTTTCAGTTCTTCGACCTCGACCCCGAAGCGGTTGATCTTGCAAGCTCAGTGGACTCGTATAAATAGGTCTACTCCATCCGCTCCATAGCGCTTGTACTGGCTTCAGAGAGCACCCATTTCCGGCCAATTGTCGTATCGCTGATATCCATCGACGATCTAATATACCCCAACGGCTCAACATGATTGATCTAAGGCTAATTTCGAAACTTTCGCTCAATAGTATTATTCGATAGGCAAGAGGAAAGCAATTCCCAGGTAAGACAAGATGGTTGCTCCTCTAGTCTCTCAATGCCTTGTTGCAGGAACTGTAGCATGCGCAGATGTCGTTCTTGGTCATTTTACTACAGTACAGTTGGTATTATACAGTACTGTAGACTACAGTGCACAGCACTGTAGAAAAGTACTGTACCTGGCGTAATGTACGGTAGTATATTGACCATATCAAGGTAAAAATTTTCCGACCGATTCTTTTTCTAGTCATTTCACCTGTACTGCATGCCTGCAATGGGACACTATACTGTCCGCGATGCACATGTAAATTAGCTGCTAACGTGTTGCCTAGAGATAGAAAAATTTTGAAATCTCTAGACCCAATAGCATGCTGCTAAGTCGGTTTTGTACATGGAGGAAATACTACTTTCACAGTTAGTGAAACAATTGTCGCCAAATCAATCCCGAGTATAATTGTATCTAAATTTACTAACTTACAGTATTTTAAAACTAGATGTGGAATGCCCGTTGTAAAACAGATACAGTTAAATTATTATCTGAATCCATTTCAATCTATAGTAATTGCCGAAGTGAGGATGCATGTAAATGAAATTCAGAAACGTTATACGAAGATGTTTAGACCTTATACTGGCCTGGTTCACTGTGCAGTGTGCCGTCCTGATTCACATGAGGCTACACAGAATGCTCCGATTTCCTTCTACAGGAGAACGACATTCGAATTTCGTCAGCTACTTTGCATGCATGCGACTTAATCATATAGGATTACTAAAAATAGTCTTCTTTTACAAGTTCTTAGTAGTTCCATAGTCCATGGTAAGGTATAGTACTGTCAATACAGATACGTTAGCGACATCAGCATGACTGGCAGCTTGTTGCATTCAATTTGTAACTATATACCATATTTCTTTTTGTACATAAAACATAAGCACTACTCATGACCTTGACTAATTGCACAGCTTATGCCACTAGTATTGGATACATTGGACTAGCCAAAATTGGATGAGAAAGGTTAAAATGCATTAATTTAGTCTTCTATTTTGAGGAACTACTCCATCATTTTAGTAAGGTGTTCTAAATTGATTAATAAGAGCATAAAGCATGCTATATAGACTAGTTCGTTTCTTCGGTATGGACATGCAGAGCATCTACAGGTCGCATCTCCTAAAGAGGCAGAGTTTACTGCTTCAGTCAAGTCATCGCTGGCTGTATGCGTTGAATAGTGTATTGCTATAAGAAATCACATTCACGTATTTTGTATAGCTGGTACTATAGTGGCTAGATTAAGAACACGATATGCAACTACTGATCAGAGTTGAGTCTTTGATAGTAAATGAGAGTAGAGTAAGTATAATAATATTATACGCGTATAGATAGGCAATTTGCTATAGCAGCTTATAACTGCAGCAATTTCTATTGTTAACAGTCTATTGTAATCTCCATACAAGAATGTTAAATTGGCCTCAAGTTGAACAATATCTTCATGATAGCTTGTACCGCGATTCTAGGCGATAATTCATCCTGGTTTATGAGGCGTAGCTGCTTGCTTGTAGAGTGCATAAATTAGAAGAGACTCAGCGAATCCGCTTACACTTTAGGTTAGAATTGCACTCATTTATGTGCAATTTATGGGCATTGGTTGTAACGTCTATAATATATACTGTAAAGGCAGTAAATTGATATGACACAAAGTAGAATTCTTCACTTATGCAATCATTTTGGCTATTTATTGTAGATCTCTCACTAGTATACTCAATATAACACTTAATCTATGATGCATTACCTACTCATAAAACTGTACTATAAGTATAAATATCAAGTTGCATTATATTACATTGCAACAGGAGAAAAAAATACTAGAAACTCTACAACGATTGAATACGAGGGAATATAGAATTATTCACCACCTGCTGATATTATCGTACTTCTTTCTTACATAAAGTTATAGTAAACGATCGCTGTAGCTGTGAGTTTAAATCTACAGGTGTGATGTATAAATGCTCAAAGTAGCTCATTCCCAATAAAATTTATGTTATGTCTCGCTGATTTGATACATTAGGTTGTTTCAGTTTTAAAATTAGTTGAAATTAAGACTGTGAAGGATTTTAAAAGGCGAGCTAACAATGACTTGGCTAACGTTACTCTAACTATCTAATATGCGTATAACTAGAATTATAATTACAATTAGGACTATTACCGAACGCTAATCTTAATGGATCATGATAAAGTTATTTCAATATCAAGATAATTAAATGTGAACTAGGAGTAATCTATGTCGATATAAAGTTAGAAACTGCAGAGAGTGGCATTTGAAGCTGGCTAATTTTATCATCGCGAATGCATGAAACTGTTACCAATGCCATTTCTTTCTAGTTGTGAAAGAATCGTCAAAAATTAACCATTTTTATATTTCGGCCACTTTGATTTGTGTCGAGTTTTGGTCAGATTTCTCCATCAGTTGCATTCTTTGATGTTGCTAGATGAAGTTAATAACTTATTAGTCATAATCCAAGGTTCCGCTATGATAATAGCGGATGAAACAATTACGTACAACATATTACTGTTACGTAACATTACCACGCTATAACATCATAAACCTCATTATATCAAATTACCTCAGATATGATTAATTTCAATTTTCGAAGCTCTAGCTCCAGATTTTTTTGGCTAAGGGTTGATTTTTGAAAAGATTCGCGAACTTGCTTATCCAGTTTGGAAGAAGAAGTTACTTGGATAGGATGAATCTTGACTTGTGATATCTAATCATTTTCAAATAGGATAAGATAGTGAAATTATTTATTATAAGATAATCTGTGTTTATGATAATAATTGGACTGCATTACTTGCGATACAATGTTTAATGCAGGTTCTATAATATAGAGTTACCTTAGGGATGAAGAGCAATCCCATTGAGGATGTTGTACATAAGATAATAAAACTAGCTTGCATTGCAAATTGAGCATCTAGGATTAAATTTGATGCGATACCAACTATGATCCCGGTACAACTTAAGACAAATATATTATAAACTGTCATAGCTAGCGAATGGGAATCATTTAACGAGTCGATAGAAACTTTACGAGTCTTCCATGCTAAGAATACACCAACAAGCAATAATAATAATTTATAGCTAAGAGTCACTGCGAGCCAAACACTTGTATATTTGGAGTAGCAAATTTGAATCCGATGCATTACTATAGTTTCAATGTTAGCTGTTACAATTCTCTAGAAGTAATTTTATAATAAAAGCAGTTGTTAGTAATGATAAATCCTAGAAATTTGTAATTTGGAAAGATCGTATAAATCTATCGAAGTACAATGGATATTTTTAAATTTAATTAGATTCCAAATACATAACGAATTTATTGAAGGACGGAGTGAGACTAGATTTTGACGTTTGTCAATTTCTCTTCATAGGTTTTCAACTACAATATTTTATTGGTAAATTTGAATCATTATAGATTCTCAATTTAAGTACTTATTTATTGTTAGATCGTTTCTAATAATCTTAAAGTTATCACTTGAATTGGCTACGGCCCTACATTAATACGTATATTGATACGTAGAAATGGGTTTACTTCTTTAAAGACTTCGAGCAATTCTGAAAAGTTTCGCTATACTATTTATTTTGCCTTTATTCTAATTTTACATATGCGATGAAATAGTGACTCTTTTAAGTTGAGATATCCATAAAGCAACTTTACTGACCTGTTTAAGCGCCTAAGTACTGATCAACTATCGACTATGTGTAAGCAGATAACAATAATGTCAAGTTAAGCTATAGTGTGGCATCGTAAAATGTTGGTAATACTGCACTTTAATGATACGTAAAAATGCAAAGAGATAAATGAAAATTGGCAATATCATAACTAGTGTAAATAAATTATCCGTATAGGCTTTCCTAACATTCTTCATGAATATTAGTTTTTTAGTGCTTTTCTAGTTATAATAATGAAATTATTTTATCAAGCTCGATGAAGTCGCAAATAAATTAATAATAAAACTCATTTATTGAACATTATATTTAAGTTAAATATGACCTTTGCAAAATTTTTTAGTAGCTTATAGAACTACAGATATAATTCTAAATGCTTCTTGATTATGAATAGCTGTAGGGATGAATATAATTTGCAGCTAATTCATGAAATCGCAATTATGCTAACGCTGGGTAACCCCTAGTACTAACTCAAAATTGAAATTCGTCATTTTCTCTTTTTGCACATTAATACAGTATATGCGAGTATATACAGTATATACTATTCCCATAGTAAAATTATTCTAGAGAATTAATGATCGTTTCAAGTTGCATTAAGGTTTAGTCTACTTATTGCCACATAGTAAGAGTAAATTTACCTTAGGTGAGCCAATATTATTTTCCATGATGGTAATTGGATCTATCGTTGTCCATAGAGATAGTATAACAATATCGACAGCCAAGAGTTGTATTAGACGTCCAAAAAGTTGAATATCTCTTATAACCTTTATAGATGATGAAAGCAAAGAATAAAAAAATACATTATCTATATTATAGTAACCAAGTTTAGACTTTCAATAAATTAATAGGACGAATAAAATTTCTAATCTATAACAATTTAAAGAGGAATATTTTAAAAAGCGTCACTATCTATAAGTGAAATGATATAAGATTCAAATTAGATAGTTACCATTCGGATTTTGGTCGGATTAAAAAAGATTTTGTAAATTCGCCAAGATTTTACAGTTACTGAGCCAAAAGCAATGGTAAATCCTAAGCTTAACAACCAAATTTGAATAGTGCACATATGTCGAAGTGCACTCTTTGGAACAAAATTGCTATCTAGGCCCAAAAAAATCGATGAAATATAGCATAGTATGCATCCGGCTAATATGGAATAATTTAAATTTGGGCTTGACATTTTAATGAATCTATAAATGGCAATTTTTGATTAAAGAAAATTTATATATTTATAAATTTATTTTTAAATTTTTTTTATAATTCTTTTTCGCAATTAAATTTTAGGATTATCTATTCTTGGTAAGCTATTATATTTGGCCAGAAATCTTGTTCTTATTCATTATTTTTGTAATTATGAAAAAAATCGATATAAAATGATAATAGTGAATTTATTACTTATTGTTCCTAAAGTAGATGACGAAAGCAGCAATAGCCAAAGCAAGACATATTCCCAAGCAAGCACAGACACTGAATGGGATAAAGAGGGATTTTGATATGGTAAGAATGTTGATTTTTACAGCTACATGATCGCGTGGAGGATAGCCATCTAAATATAATAAATTTTGTGTATATCGTCAGATGTTAACTAAATTCTTGTGTAAATCATATTATTACTATAAGATATAATATTATGAGGCATATGTTTTATCATTTCGCTTACATTTCCAAATTAATGGCTTCTCAAATTCTAACTTTTTCTCATCGTGTCGATAAACAAAAACTAGCGGAACTCCATTTCCTTATTAAACAGCGAATAATAATATCATTTACACTAGTAAGATTTAAATAATGCTTAAGATAGTATCAATACATAGTTTATTACAGATTTTTAATTTTTTTAAATAATACATTAATGCGCGAATAAAACTTCTAATCACTGGTTTGTGCTTTAAAATTAGTTTGAAACAATATAAAAGATAAACCTGAATTTCTTAATATCAATAGTTTAGACGTTATTTTCGTACGAGTATTAGAAATACGATCTGTTCGAAATTTTTTTCTTACTATGATCTCTATCCTTGTGTGACATATACCGTTCACAAAATTCCAAATTTTAGAAGAAAATAAGGGCTTTATTGAATCTTATACAAAGATTAACTACTCACAGCTCTATTCTAGCCGAATATTACTACTAAAGACTTCTACAACGAACTAACAGAATAATCTAAAGTTGCATGCTTTTATATTTTTCGTAGCATTCGCAGCTACAATCCGCATGGCAAACTTTTACCTTATTTTACACATAGTTAAATTCTTAGTAAGACTATTCTACTGCGGACCATCATTAATCCAATATGGATACGACTACAGTGCTTACGTAGACATCATTCACACCAGCCAAAGTACAATGAATTAACCATATCCTAATATATGATTTACGGTTCTATTTTTACCTATAGCCTTATTAGTAACTCAATAGCTTACTGTATATAGTCATCTGTACTCTAGCATAGAGTCTCTACCACTACAGTCTATAGTTATAACTACCAAATATCTCTTAGGATAAATATCTACCGTACATTATACTAAACATGGCTAACAGTCTACAATCACAATACTAAGTTACATTACATCTTATAATTTTGATTGTAAGTGTAAACTTGTTTTTAAAATAAAATAACTGTTCTAAACGTATTGGAGACTGTAAGCTTGTTTATGGCTTGAAAGTAGCCTTGCAGTTAAAATTATTTTGTAGATCATAATGCACATGTACAATATATATTTTGTATTACTATTGAGGACAATTATAGCTAGGTAGGACTTTCTTAAATATAATAGTATTGCATATAATTATTGGGAAGAAATGAAGTGCATGAACTATTGACTATAGCTTCAGGTTTAGAAAACAGAAAATTTCCGATTTTAGTCTATTAAGGCAATCTATTGCGACTCGACTGCAATCATCTCATTCTATGGCTAAAAATCTATAGCTCTATTTGGTGCTAGTGTGTAGATTTTGAATAAGCAATTTACAGTATGTGTAAAGCTTAAGCAATTATGCTTTTGTATCATGATATCATGAGCTGCGCTATCACTAGATTGCTATGACGTAGAAAATCAAAGCGATTCTTGGTTACAAAGTCCGCCTATCACATAAATATTTGTCTCATAGTCTGATGATGTTACCTAGATAAGACAAAAGGACTAGAAAGTTGATTGATCTATTCGTCATTGAAGAATTATTGCTTATAATAACATTTTCTCAGAAATCTCATTATTCTCAGTGAGTTGGGATTTTAATTATACCTTTAATGACTGACTTATTAACTTTCTTCGTTCGCATTTTGTGCAAGCTACAATAAAGAAGTACATTAGGGCATTTGAATAAAACATATCTATAGGAAATTCTACATGATGCCGGTAATTAAGTGTAAAATCAGTATATGCGTATGAATGTATAATAAGCGATACACTCGAATGGTCTAAATTATAAGTATAAAAAGGTTTCGCACTGATATGAAACCAATTAAAATTCAGATAGCGACTGCAGTATTTTCACAAATTTTAAACCAAATTCATTAGTTATTAAATTTGATTTTGATTAGCATTATAAAACGCTCAAATATGTATCGTAAATTTAAGACAGATTTAGGATAATATAATTCTTCCACTACTATCTAGATCACTTGAGTAATTTATAAGATCTTAAATGATAATTATATATATATATGAGTATATCGCTAACCATTCTAAAATCAAGACGCTTCAGTTTTTCAAAATCTACAGATACTATCAGTCATTTCTTTGAATATTTAAGTATTAATTTTGATACCGATTGAATAATTAAGAGAAACACATAAACTGTTTATATCCCTTCCATAGCAGTTCAAAACCTTAAAAATAAATCAAATGTCATATTAACTTAAGATAATATTACTCATCTTAACTATCGAAACGAAACCTAATAAGATAGATAGGATAAAGGACTGTAAATAAAGTTGAATTTCAATAGAAATTCTGTAGTCCTATTTTTCTTTGATTCATCCATTTTAAATTTTAATTAGTGCGAGGCAGGCCAACTTATACTATCTACTCAGCCGATAATTCATAAACTTAATGACGTTACATTTATGAATTACGATTTCATATTAAACGTCTACCTTTGATAATCAATTGCAATTAATTTATCTATAATATTGTTATTAATTTATCCACAATATTTCCTATAGATTAGGATTCTTTCTTGCATTAATGAGTTATAGGACATTGACGCATAAATATCTCTAATATATTGTGACAATGTTATATAATGTATTAGAGTAGAAATATCTATGTTAGGATAATTCTGTTAGCCTGTCCTTATTTAGTTAACTTCTAATTTGGATATACTGTGTTTTAATATAGCACTGCCTTTTATGACAGTGACACATATACACATACTGAAATTAATAGTTGTTATAGGGAATGCAAATCATCTACTTATAGTTCGAATCATTGTGATTGTAACTTACTTATGCTAAATTATCGTGGAAATGTTCCGTGATAGGACATATCGTAATCTGACTATTCTGTATTAGTCACCAGATGTCTATGTTGGTAAATACTGTTGTCTGCATTAAGGGAGCAGTAGCTATAATTAACATCTAATTCAGTGAATGATAGCAAAGTTAATCGTATTAACTATGACTCATGAATTATTGAGGAATAGTATATAAATGCAGTATATCGTGTAATAAAAGGGATTCTCAAACTTAGTGTTTCACTTGAAATACGAGGCGTTTAAGTCTTTGTGTAGTCTGCTAGTAGAGTAACAGTGTTTGTGATAGTGCAGATATCGTTCCTTGATACGTGGTTCAAGAAATTGACGTATTGATCGTACATTACATTATCTTGTTGCAAAGCCGTTTTGTTACATATATAAATAACGAAAGTTATGGTACCTTGTTGCTGGTATATTTCTACGTCTCCAATGCGGCTACCTTTATGAAATTCAATTGGGCCCTAAAATTCAAATTTAATTTGTAGCAAAATGCACATTATTAGTATACATATTTCATTATCTTATGTCGTTACATGAATATGACTTGATAATTAATTCGAAAAAACTACTGCATTCTACAACTTAATTATGATTATAACTAAATGTTTATTGCTTACTGTTGTGCCATAAAATGAGATCTTATTCAGTTCTTCCATCAATATTTCTCTTATTTGATTGTGTTGATAATTAAATTTTTGTAAAGATAAATTTAATTGTTTTAATCGTCCTTCCGTGGAATTTAAAGCTAAGGCTAACGACCAGACTGCATCGTAGAGTTGTCCGGCCACGGTGCATACGGTGTTATTGGAGTTAATTTTCTTTAAGAAATCACGATAGAATTGAGTTCCATTCTATTTAAATAATGACATGTCAGAACAGTATTTGTCTAAGAACTCTATAATTAAAGGTGAAATTATTGATAATGACATTGAAAATAGTGCAATTTGCGCCTTTTTATAAACAATTTTGTATTTATAATATCTAAGAATTTACATAAATTCTAATTAGAGCCGAGTCTTAAGAGTATACATGTACATGTATATTATTGATAATTATAATCAGGAACCTTTCCGTAAATTGTTTGACGAGATGCGGTTGAATATATCGGAGCTTTAGTATAAAATGTTGAATTAACGACGACTTTCTCTAATTCATCAGCTGTACAATTAGAATAATGCCATTTTCGTGTCCACCACTTATCTGGATGCCAACCGGCCACTAACCAGACATACTGACCACCATATGTTCCTTGTTTGTAAGCCTGCCAAATATAAAGCTTTTATTAAATTTACTCTACGTATTTTGGTCATATTACAATTAACTAATACTTAATAAAATCAATGACGTCGATTGCAAATATTCTAATAGGAAGAAATCGTCAAAGCCTTGCTGATTATTGGTTATATGTATCTAAGTTCAGCAGTAGTAGAATTTTCGCACAAATGATCAATCACCGCTTCTATCGCAAATTTTCAAACGCCAATAATGAATAAACTTACAGTCAATACATTTTAAACATTTTCGTTAAATGAGATCTTAGCTTCTGTTTAGTCAGATTATATGAACTATATATAAGTTGCAATTTACGATCTGATAACTTAGACAAGTCTATTTAACTTTGAAAGACTATTGAAGGTTTCGTATTTTTATGTGTTTTATATGCAATAACAGTAATTTACAATTGAGTTTAGTTTAAAGTGCAGGATGTGATGTGGCAAGAAACTACGCCTTCTTAGAGAAAGTTACACAGGTCCTAAGGAGGATTTATTTTGTATTTAAGGTAAAAGTACATTCGCGCCTTAGTAATTATGCAAATCTAAGTCTGATGTAAATGTTACTTTATTTTATTTATTCTATATGTATATAATAGACTAGGAATATGCTAGGCTGCTAAGCTATTGAATTACCACGTAAATGTATATTTTGTCATTTACATACTAATATTTCTCAGTTATAAATTAAAAAAGTATCAATGATGTATTAAATTATCATTCATTAAATTTTATAGCATTCTTTTCCTATATTGCATAGCCAAATATAGTATAATTGTAACCAATTACAGCTATACTTATTCTTATATAACTATTCAAATAAGATAATTTTTAATTCAAATTTTACCGTTACATGTAATCACAATATAAGAGATAACGATTGTATTTTGGTTAATGAGAGCAAAGTGAAATGTCAAGTATAAAATGAATACAACAACTATTGTAAGAACAATGATAATTGGGGTATTGTTTGATTTTCAATATAGGATAATTTCTTGGAAGTGTTGTTTTTACGATAAATTAGCTAATCTTTTAAGCAATGCAGTTGATAACAGCGTTATAATTTTGTATTATCTACAGCATATGTTTCAAACTCTAACTTAGTACTGTTACGAATACGTACAGATATCATCCTACTATGCAACATAAGATAGGACAACTGTATTGGTACTGGTTATCATAGGAGAACTGTATATAGTCAGGTGATCTGACTTATCTGTAACTAACCAGTTGCCGAAAGACTACATACTTCTAAGTGTGCACATCGTGCAAAGAGGCTCTCAAAAGGTTCTACTGTTAAGAGACTCTCTAAGTGGCGAAATTCTCGAGATATCGATTGTGCAGAGTATTAGTTGTATATAACCTCTTACATTGCTAAGCGTAGTTCTAATTTGATTTGGATAGATGTTAATAAACGTAACTTGTTAAGAATACTCAAGTATTACTTCATCCCCGAGTCTTTACCGAAGTACCTCGACGTCAAGTCGTATTTACATATATATGAACGTGACCGACTTCGCATACGGTTACGTTCATATATACTGTACAATGCACATCAAGGGCAACAATTATAACAAAGAGTACGTAAGGAAAGTTGACAATTCAACTAAAATCACCATTAGTTACTAAATTCTCTGTCTGTTCCTAATGATCAAGGCATTGATGCCCCTGAGTTTATTATTCGATAAGATATATAGAAGCAGTAGCTTTAATAATAGAAATATGGATCTGAATATGTACAGGTACAAAATTAAACTGTCGTAAATGTACTGCAATATAACGTATTACTTAATGTAAAGAATAGTAAAATTAATCATTGCTTGTTATTAAGAGTTATGTTATTAATATAATAAATATTCAAGTAGTATGTAATAAAACAAATCTAGAATGCTTTCCCTTTTGCTATCTAATTAATAATCTTGCATTAAGATCAAGGAACATAAATTTATAATATGATACCTATAAAAGGCTAAAAAATGATCTAGCATAAGAATCGTTTTTAGTCAATTAAATACCATGGAATTTTATCCTAACTGAATTTACAAATTATGTAAAATTTTAGTTACAATTTGTCGTCTTGAAGGTGTTGTACTTATACTGTAATATATGGATTTATCGCCCATGAAAGGTAATAATTATTGCATTAACTACTGTATATTGGTAGGAGTAAAATCTCTTTTTATGCACTTCTGGTACTATCTATCTCTTACTCTCGACAGAGTAGATAAACCAAAATATACATTACCGCTAATACTATTTATTAATGCATTAATAATTTATCAAAAATTTCAATTTTTGCTTACGATATATGCTACTGAAATTTACTGTCTGTTTTCCGATTTCATTAGACATATGTCTTTCATTCTTAACCAGACATAAGTATTAAGAAAAACATGGAATATTTCATCTAGAAAAAGTCTATTACAGTAATACTATACCTCACAAAAAAGTGAAAATTGTTGATTATAATGGCTTATAACGACAATAATTCGAACATCTTTGTCCTAAATATATTTCAAACGGAAAATATTAACGATAAGGCAATAACTTCATCTGTAAAATTTATTAATAGGACCTAAACTAGAGATCTTAAAGCACATAAATTTGACAACTATTAGCAATTAGCAAACTCTTAAATTTAATATCGTTAAGAACGTACCTTGATAGCCTTAATTGCAACACTTGGATGATCATCAAAACTTTCCATAACTGCCACATTGATATTGGCTTTAAGTAAAGTTTGTTGAACCATAGCAGCTGACTATATCGGCCAAAATAAATAATATATGATTATTTAACTGATTAATAGGAAGAATAGGTAAATTGACTAGCTCCAGTTTCCCTTCGGTCATTATCAATTTTAATCGTAAAACATAATTATGTTTTTAAAATATTCATAGATTTAAGATATACTATTCAGTATTTATTGTTTATGATTCGACCTCTGTATGAAATATTTTGCTCTTAAAAAATTAATAAATTTCTGTTTCTTTGTAATCGCAATAGTTATGATTAATGAATATCATCATAATGCAAATTACATTGTAACTACAAGAGTAACCACAACAAGCAACAACAATTTTTCTTCTGAACGTATAATCAGCAATTCTTTGTTCATTTAAAGTAATACTGAAAAATTTAATACCGCAAAAGCATTATAATTTTTTTTGACTTTCAACCGACATTCAAGTGAAATTTTTAGAAATAGTCAATACATAAAACAGAAAACTATCTGAGGTGATTTAATGAGAAAGTATTTGTAAGTTATGAAGATTGCAAAGAATGAATGAATAGCTTAAAATAATAGAAATCTTGAATTATTCAAATTTCACAAAAATGAAGTATCGTATGCGATCTACTATGTTACATGATATCTAAATCCTAACTTTAGTGTTATATTCTATCGTTTTAAGATAAATGAACTATCGTATCTGATTTATGATATAATATCTGAACCATAATCCTAAGGTTACATTTTATTGTTTTAAGATTTGCCCAAACTCAAAATTTTCTCAAGCTGTTTCATTTATATACATACTGTAGAATAAGTTCCGGCTGTTGAATAAATAATTGCTACTTTTTCCCACTTGAATTGCTTGAGAAGTTTAATGCGAGCTAATGAATAACTATATTGCGTTATTGATGTTCTATAGTAGTAAGGATAATTTTTTTTATCGTCTAAGGATAAACCAGATGCAGCATAACCCACCTGTGAATAATAAAAAAATCACGATTACAATTAATGACAAATAATTCAATAAATTCTACGATGGTATCTAAAATACTAATTACTTCTTATAGGTATTGACTGAAATAGTTGATTAATTAACTTTAAAATGGTTTCTATTAAATGTTCAATGATGCAGATTTGGTTTCTAGGAAGGTCTACCAACCTGAACTAAGTTGTAAAATTTGGATATACTTGCAACATAGGCATTGGCTGTCGATATTAATGGACCAATGACTCCTATTTTTGTCGGTGAACGTGAAATTGAGTCGAAAAATGCCTTAGCCGCTACACCCTGAGACATCTAAACGTATTTAAATAAGTTGAAATTGCTACTATCAAAACCGCGTAGCAGGTAGCTGTAAATTTTGATTATTTTATCGCTATGAAGAAAGTCTGATGATGAGTATAGGTTATTGGTTTTTATTTAATCTGTCAATGTAAATCATGTATTAGAGGTAGATGTTAACTTTCTATTTTACTTTAAAATTTTAAGCTTTGCATTATTTAGTACGCTAAAATTTTTTACTAACGCGATTTTATTTTTTTAATGGTAAAATATTGAAAAAAATTGCACGCATATTTAGTAGTGCTTACCTGGCTATCGGCTAATTCCAATTCAAGACGATAATCTGGTAAAACTGTTGTGTTCTGGTTAATAGCTTCGACAGCCATATTTGCTGCTATAGCACATGATGTACCCAGTTCAAATCGTCTATACCAGGGTATCATGCACAACAGTGTTAAATTTTGAAGACATAGACAAGTGGTGATGAAATTAATTAGGCTAAATACGGCAAAGTATACAATGAATTTCATTTTTATTGGTGTTGGAACACATGAATTTTATGTGCATCAACTTCTGACACATCTGAAATGAGATGGTAGTAATGAATGATTTAAATTTCAGACTTGACTTAAATATCAAAGGTAGATAGACAAAAGGTATTAGAAATATAATAAGACACTAAGAGCCTCATGTAAAGGAATAGTATTATTTGGAATATTTAATTCTTAGTCACATGAAAATTTGATTTCATTCTAAAAGTTAAACTATAAAATATCCGGTGTAGTAACCTGTATCTTATGCTTTCAATAATTAAATTTTAGATTTGTAAGAAAAAAAGAATAGAAATTCATTTTACTGTCTAGTTTCGAATAAACAAATAACCATACAACTTAATGCTCTACTTGCTAAGAATGAGGCAATTAATATTAGCCACAAACAGGAATATATAATATTTTTGGCCTTTATTCTATTCCAGTTTTGTTTGTGAGTAAAACAGTTTGGCAATAAAAATTATGTCGCATAGCAGCAGTTTGTTTATATAACAGTAATTATGATCTTTCATTTTATTTTAAAATAACGATGAAAAAGTACCATTTAATCTTTCGAAAACTATCTGAATATTTTGATTTTACGGTCAGTCGGTATAAATTAACTCAAGCAAGAAACATTAATAATGCTCAATCTATTCATTTATAACATTCTAATTAGCCAAGATATTTATAAGTAGAGCAGATTAACGACTATCCAGCTTTAATTATTAAAATAAAAATATTTGCTGAATAAGTAACGTTGGTATCGGCTTGATATTTACAGTTTTTTATACAGATCAATGTCCATAAAGCAGCAATCATATACCTGTAAATATAAATCTTAGCATAAGTACAAGTTGATCTAGCATTTATGTCATAATTTTGTTGACGTTTAAAATTTTCGGATACGGTCAGTAAAATTTATTTTCGTGATTGTCTTTATAAACAAAAAGTAGACCAATTGTCTTGAGTTATGAAATTTAGAGATTGCTGTTCCCAGATATCTCAAGTATACGAGCGTGATATATACCAATCACGAGATTCCAAATTTTAGAAGAAAAATAAGGGCTTTATTGAATCTTATACAAGGATTACCTACTCACTGCTCTACTCTAGCCGAATAATACTACTAAAGACTTCTACAACGAACTAGCAGAATAATCTAAAGTTACATGCTTTTATACTTTTCGTAGCATTCGCAGCTACAATCCGCACGGCAACCTTTTACCTTATTTTACACATAGTTAAATTATTCTTAGTAAGACTATTCTACTGCGGACCATCATTAATCCAGTATGGATGCGACTACAGTACTTACGTAGACATCATTCACACTAGCCAAAGTACAATGAATTAACCATATCCTAACATATGATTTACAGTTCCTTTTTTTACCTATAGCCTTATTAGTAACTCAACACCTTACTGTATATAGTCATCTGTACTCTAGCATAGAGTCTCTACCACTACAGTCTATAGTTATAACTACCAAATATCTCTTAGGATAAATATCTACCGTACATTATACTAAACATGGCTAACAGTCTACAATCACAATACTAAGTTACATTACAACAAGTATACCATCTTGAATTGTGGAAATTTGTAACGAACTTTATTGTTTGATTGATGAATATCAGTAACAGTTGGGTTTTTAATATGTTGACTGATTACATAATTGGATAAAGCTATTGAATTGCAATTGTGGAAAAGTTTATTTTTTCTGAGAATTCTTTTACAGACATACCTATTGTGAATAAATTGGTTGCTGCAGACGGTAGCAACTAATATACTAGAACGATGATTTATGATCAAAAACTTGCTATTCTTGATTACATGACGTTTTCTGCAGTCTATTTCTGCTATATCTTAATTATTACTGAAAGATTTTCCTGCGTTCAGATATAAACTTTGTTCTTTTATTGACCATGATTCTTAGTTAGTAAGTATTGCAGCTAAATAATAATACACCTGCTGACTTCAAATTAAATTTTCCTATTAGTTTTTGTTACTTCTAATTGTAATGCCATACAAAAGCATTCAGACTATTATTTTACGGTTGGCTGATTGGATTATAATTAGCTTTAAATCTGCGATTTGAGGCTATCACGATCGAAATTATCATAGTTTGATATAAAGATTACATTTTGTGTCGCCCGGTAAAAATTGGAAAACACCGTCCTTTGGCTATTAAATTAATATTAACTGCAAATAACAATTATTAATAAATAGTCTGATTCAACATATCATTTAATAAGTTTTGATCCAGTCCCACAACATTCAAGTTAATACCACTCTCATCTAAGAAATGAGATGAATGCAAAAAGTAGATATTTTCAACGGAAGTATGAAATGAAGAACTTAAAAAGTATTTTTTATGCTGATTGTAAAGCAAAATTTATTCAGTTAGCATTTACAGATTAGATACTGACAAGTTTATTGATAAATATTCACTACTATTTATATGTAAAATATTATAGTATCACAGCTTCAGGCTTGCTATCTAAGTATAATATTCTAGCTGTGGACAGATATTTAAATTAAAATACCAATTGATACGGAGAATTTCAAATCAAATTCAAACTGCGAATGCTTTTAAATCGTTACATTTTGATAAATTAAATTACTAAGTATAAATCATAAATAGCATTGCTATCTTCGTAGTATTTGATCATGGAATGCATTGGCGAAAAATTAATAAAGAAAAGGTTCTTTAAAGTTTAATAACTGCGCTTAACATCAATTAAGTATGATAATGATAGGAACTAATTAAAGTAATACATCAAAGCATCAAAAATGCATTTGTAGCCTCTATACGAGCTATCATTACAGTTGCTTTATAAATTGTTTTACGTTACGGTATAATGAGGCACTGTAAGAATTTGAATTAATTTTGGTTAGCGAAAAAATTTCAGTTTGAGGTACGCTTGATTGACTAATTATGTAAGTGCATACATACATCTAATATTGGTTCACATTACCAAGATTCAAAATGCGATAAGGCCTTAGATATCGATACCAATACACTTATTTCCGTAGCTAATAACACTTTTAGCTAGAAATAGTATGAAATTTTGATCTTAGCGCCGCATATAATACAAATATTAGAATATTGAACGCGTCCGGATGCAAAATCGTTCATTTTGCCAAATGCTTGGTATTTTGCAAAATTACGATGCAGCAATTTGCTAAATGACCGGTTTGCATCCGGATGCGTTCAATATAAATTCTGTATATTAATATAATGGATGTAAATTGATAACATTTTTCTTTGCATATAAATATTGTTAACCTTGACTACTTTACCACAGCAATACTTAAAATTAGCTATCAATGTTTCCAAATATACAGTGGGCTATGAAATAGGTGTGTTAAAGGCCGCACATGAAAGAAACTATTTTAATCAAGGCTTCCACGGATAAAATTAGACCGATTTTTGCTTACTTAATTATTCTCTTTGCTATATAAGATATAGGCTGTTACTATAGAAATAATTATTAGAAATGCATGTAGCTACTGCTTTGAAGGTAATTAAAGACATTATTAAAAATTATTTTTAAATTAGTGATTGAAACCTGTCGGCTCTTTTTTTAATAAAATATATTAATGTAGAATTTTATTTATAACAAACCTACGCCTCTTCTTCAATGATATAACGGTATACTAAGGCCAAAATTTGTTACGTGTCTTTGCATTACTTCTTATGAATATATTGGTCTCTTGTTGTTATATTAGATGATTTAAACTACAATAGCGTCATGACCCAAATCTAACCATATATAATTTTGTTGATAGTTATCTTAAGGATATTTGTTGTAGTTAGTCAACATTTATAACTAACAATAATGGGATTTTGATTCATCGCTGAAAACTGGCCTCTTTGAAATAATAAATCCAATTATCGTTAAATATCAAAATTACTTTAGTGGGTTAACTTGTGATTGAAATTAGACTATGGTGGTATGCGAACCTGCTACAATAGCAAATCGAGGTATACTAACATTTACTGGACTGATTGAAACGTTGATGTTTTAGCTTATATCATACAGTAGTTTAACATAATTTATAATGCCTATTATTTCCGTGTTACAGAGCAAAGTGCCATACATGTTAATTAAGTAGATTTTGTTATGTGCTAATCAAGTAAATTTCATGTTGCTAAATTACTATGTGTGCACTACAAGTTTGGAGGTAGGATATAAAAGAGGCAAGAATGCTCAGCTCCTCAGTTCGGTGATTAGATAGCGTTTCAGCTACTCTATTAATAAAATTATACTAAACTCTTAGAACAGTATTATCCCTGAGTGATCATAAGTAGTATAGGAATATCACATAGTAGACCTTCAGGTGCAGTGGAGATTGGAATAACTAATTTATTAGTTTAGAATAGTAGTTCACAAGTTAAGTTTGTGTCATTCAGTTACAGTTTTGTTTAAATTATTACCAATAGCTTTTAACTGAATGATGTTGTCGACTGTTCCTAATATAAAGAATGCTGGAGTAACTGTTGCGTATCTGTTGCTAAGATATATAATTATTTTGATATATCGGTTTTATTTTCTTAATTAACGTTATATATGTTATCCAGGTCAGGTTATCATAGTCTATTGACGTCATGATGTCATTGAATCTATGGACGAATCCAAACTTTCATATTGAAGTTCTTGTTTGACTTAATGATTCCAAAGCTTTTACGAACAGTAGTTTCTATTGTTCGACAGAAATCTTAAATAAAAGATTTTCACGGTTTGCAGCTATTGTTATGATTTATAACAGAGTTACTCCCGAGTTTGTGGCAATAAAATCATTTCTAGTGATATTTTTTACAACTTATTAACTACCAAGTTGCAGTTGGTTATACTAATATTCCTGTATGCTAGTACAGTATTCCACAGAATCGTTTTTATAAAAAAGTTATGCCACTCTCTCATTACCGTCTTTACCCTGATATTTTACCCTGCTAAGTAGAATTTATACGAAGATCGAACAGTTACAATTTAACCATATCCTCAATAATATCTTGATATAGCCGGCACAGGGAAAAATATACTCATATGCCGTAACATGATGTAATAAATGACTGTGCAAAATAGGTCTTATCTTTAAATTTTTTTTGTATCCATGACTGTGGGCTGCTATTGAAATATATTACATTAAGCCCTCCGAATCACGGAATGCTAAGTTCAATCTCTCTAAATTTTAGTTTTTATTAATTTTACTCAGATAGTTTTTCTTAATGTATGATACAATATGAGGGAAATTCAATCCTTTAAATTATAAACTTTAAAGCCTAAATTTTTTAAATTATATACAAGTTTTTAATAATTAACTAACCCTTGAAAACCAGAATTAATCAACACGTCATATCGATGCTATAGCACCTTGCTGGTTACAGACATGCTACTTTACTTTTTCCTAAAAACTGATCGTTTATCACTTACTACTGTTGAAGACTACTAAGGAAGAGAGAAAGTCAGTATGCATTACTAAAATTTCAATCACGGTAGGTTAAAAAGATAGCGCTATCTTCTATTTGTAGGTCAATGTGGCTACACTGGTTATTACACAGTATTTTAATTTGCTACTGTAAGTTGACGCTTAAGATGCTTTATTTATAGTAATTTTCACATCTTATTGACACTAATACAATTATAATGTTCAAAATCATTAAGTAATAAGAAGATGCAAATGTTCATTCTTGGCAATGCAGCGTGCTATAGGTGCAGTATTCCATGGAATAATCTTTAGTGGCTATCGCTACCGTTTCTGTACAAAATGCAATAATATCGACATTATAGCAATAAAAAGTGAATAAATTAGGCGATGGCACATTTAGTAGTTGCAGTCCGCTATTATCCTAGCTAAAATGAAAGGTTTTCTAAAATTTCACCGCTTGGGTATTTTATTCTTATTTCACTGCATTTTTAAAATTACTGATTAAGGGGCCAACCTCGGGATTTTGCTAAGTTAGTGTAGTGCAGCATTAAATAGATTCTATGGTATATCATGCCAGTTCGCTGTAATGGTCGATGAAATAAGGCTTGTTTATTTAGCGATAGTATTATGTGATAGTAGTCGAGACTACCTTCATAATATTGACATCAAATAAACTTATTTCTAATAGTCAATTTCTCTCTCTATTACTGGAACCGGATAATATTTTGAACAACAGCGATTAAAATTTGTTGTATGTAAAACCAATCTAGGATGCATCATGAATATTAAGACAATCACGATCTGAAGACTTAATATCAACTTATCTTTCATTTGAATTATATAACTGATTAACTAATTGAGCACAAGATTAATTAGACATTAATTCTGTCGGTAACTTTGTTCTACTTTTAACAACGTTTTCTGAATACCTTGACTTACACATTAAATAAGGCTCATGTATAATCCAGAATATCAGTTTAATTCGGTGATAGATATTTTTATAGATTTTATTGTATAATTATTAATTAATTTTGTTTTCAAAAACTTCATAGCAGTAGTAATAGGCGTATTTTACCATGAAGGCTTTACAGCAAGGGAGATTTGATTGGGAGGAGTTATTAACGATGAATATTTCTAAGTGTAATAATTACCATGAGGTTATCTTCGTGAACTCACCAACTGAATCATTGCTCAAATTGTACCTAATACTTTTGTAACTCAATCTTAAATACTGTTATAATAACCTACGAGCATACATCTAATTGAAATAGACTAACCAATTGACTCAATTGGAATTTGTGTTAGGTCATCCCTTGGCAATATGCTGCATAACATCATATGTAAATTGTGTTTAGCATGTAAGGCTGGATATTTTTAGTTTATACAATGAGATAGCAAGTATTAACCGTGCTGCTATGGAATATGAAGGCATAACGAAATAATAATTTTCTGTAATCTTTTATATTTCCTAATAAATGCACATATAGATGTATCAGCATATTATTGTATAATAACCAGAGAATAACAAGAGATATGGTGTTTTGCTTTAATCAAAATTTAATTAAAAATCATCTTTTTTTGGTTATTTTGCTAAAAATAAACGAGTGATAGCATGGCTACATAAGTTGAATCTTTTATTTACAAAAGCAGCAAGGCTTACAGTATCTTGGCCCTTTAAGGTAACGTGTTTCTAAAATTACGGTAGGCAATTTAAATTATACTTTTATCAGTAATAAAAATGTTCAAAGCTTACAAACATTTACCCATAGTAAAATTTTATACAAGACGTAATCGTATTTCTGCAATAGGAGTTGTCACAATGTCGTTTGTGGCACAAGTAACTAATTTTATTCCAAGCGTATCCGCTCTACCGTAATATACCGTTGCTAATAAGCTTCACTAACTCGACCAGCTCAGTATAAGACCTTATTCAGCAGTGAGTATATCCAGATAACTTCGTAAATCCTCTTTATTCGAACGATAGAAAATATTACTAGGCAAGGTAATATAAGAACTCCTTCTATGATTATAGGCACGTTCTGATATACCTGTGCCAGTTTCCATCGGCATAATTCTATTAACAATATACTTGATTTTGTATAACATATATTTATGATAGTTAGTATAGAATAAATACTTGTAATTTAATATTGAGTGTTTACCACTCTTACTCCAATTAACAAATCAACTAGACTTGTTACTTAACAACTCACTAATCAAATGTGACAATCTTTATCACACATTCATCAATGGGAATCCATTAAAGACTTAACATATCACAACTTTACTTTATAAAAAAATATGAATAAATATCATATTTTCATTTACGGTAATGATGAACCGTAACAGGAGTATATAGCAATTAAGTTCCGTTACGCTCGTTTTTGGATTTCGCACATCTTATTTTAGAACGAGATTATGCTTTTGGTAGAATCAGATTGTAAAATTTTAATTCTCGCAAGCTGTAACTGTTTGCTTTTCTTTATTAATTTTAGTCTCAAAAACAAGAAATATTATTTTTAACTTATAGCTAATGATCGGAACCTAGCGTTACCGTCAGTTTATGCAGCTATTGCAGACATCCTTAGAACATTACATAAACTTGAAAACAACGAAATATCATTTATTCCTGAATTTTCGCAGCTAATAACCACTGCAATTGAATTTTGGTTCCCTAAGTAGTGACATTTTCTTTAATGGAATATTGATGGGCGTTTTTCTGTTGGTCTGCTTACACTAATTTTTGTAACTTATAGCTCAATCATTATTTCTGAAAGCCAACTTTTGATATCGTACTGATAAATAACATTAATGACATTGAGGAACGAAATCGATGCTGAAGTTTACTGATAAGATCAATTATTGGATTAAGTAGAGGTCTACGTTGCAAACTGAACTATCGATTTGGTTCCTGAGTGTAGAAATTGAATAATGTTTGATAGCTATCCGACTTTAATAGCGGTGGATGAAACTTCTTACCTAATTTAATATCTGATATTAATCGAAAGTATTATTGTGGATTTTGCTTAAGAGGAAAGTCACTGCTGAAAGTAATAGCAGTCTTACAAAATGCTCTAAAAAATATTGACGTTCCCTCTTATACGTGTATATGTCACGGTACGCCGTTACTAATTAAGTAACTGTAAATTAATGAATGCTTATGAATAGATAAGATAAGGTTATGTGCTATGTTTTAATGCGCTTGTAGCTGATAATAGGATGGTAGAAATGAGATAAAAATAGAAGTTGTTAGCAGTTAATTTACTGTAGGTTTATAAGGTGTATTAATCTCTAAAAAGTGAGCTGTATATGAACGAAGGTTAAGCGCCTTAACACCTGATAGCTTGTAGCTATCTAAGTCTGAGAATATCGACATGTATATTTAGTAATGGTATTATACTAATTAATGTAACTTGTAAAGCATGAATTCTCACTCGTTAATATTGGAATTCACTGTAGAAACCTATTTAAGCGTGTGTGTTTGTAGAATAAAGTAAGTAATTACTCAAGAAACGGCAAGACTCATATCGTGAAGAATATTGTAATAATTAGTCAGTTATCTGTGGAGATCAGCCGAGAAATCGAGTTCTCAAATACTTCTCTCATAGAAACTGAAAGTACTGGGAGAAATAGCCCAAGTTTTAAGTAACTACACTAGAGTTCTTTACTTTCCGTTGCCACAAGTGAGGGTTGTGACAGTATATGCAGTAAATAAATAAACAAACGAGTCCGTTATATAAGCGTATACGCAGTGAATATATACTGTATGAGCAAGCGAATCATTTATGCATAATATGTACGAGTATATTACTCAAATTGCAATATGCTTCTTTTATACTTGTACATTTTGTACACATATTTAAATTTTTCTGACTACCTTAAATGATGGTATTGCAAATAACGGACAAATATTTATTTTCCTCGAGAAGTTCTAGTAATGCATTCTATTATTATTGCTTTAGCATCAATAAGTTATTTATAAAATTAAATAAAAATTGTATAATAGGAGAACTTATTTTTCCTTTAGGTGTATATTGTAGTTTTAACTGATACATTACAGGATCATACGATGACATGATCACACGATACACTATCTCTGTATAAGAAGTTAAATTATCACTGGTGCTGTAATGGTAAGTGTGTAATCAAGTTGTAGACTTTAAAATTATTTAAATTATACTTTGGCTAATGATGTAGATACCGTAATAACATACTAGTTTATCAATAGTCGCAGTAAAATGAGATAGGGTTACGCTGGTACTTATCGAATGATATTTATCGTCACGGATATTACCCTTTATGAAAACGCTGGAGATCAAATGAGATTGTGAAATAGGTATTTTACTTACAATAGGAAGTCTGTTATTGAAACGATATAATAGAAATTTCCGGGAATTGACTACTTTCATATGTCATTGCATGCGTCAGTAAATGATAGCATTGCTATTATGTTATTATTTTAAAATTTCAATTAATTAAATGCGGTTCTAGATGATGAATGAAATATTATTTCATTCATTTCGAATAGCATAATGAAAGCATTGAACTCACTGTAACTAAGACGATGTAAAAGTGCCGATATCTTATATCAGTTATATTTTAAGGGCAGTGATTAGAATTATTTCGTGGCATCTGCGAATAACTGTACGCAGATATTTCGGTTATAAGAATAAAACTTTAAAAAATGTTATCGATAACAGGTTGAGATGCGACAAAGCCAAAATTGTTATCGTGACTCACCATTGGTATTGAATTACGAATCAGAAATTTTGAAACTTCCGAAAACGTGATTGGAACAGAAACAATTCATTTGATCAAAGAGATATTGAGAAATATAGCAGCTAGTTTGTTAGCCTAATTACTGTAGATACAGTTATTGGATACTACACTCATTTTCGAATGGCAAAAAATGGTATGATCAACGGTTAACTTGACGAATATTTTAATGATTCTTGCAAAGACTGGCTATAGTTTCCCGCTAGTATCATAGGCTAATAATCTTTTAATCCATAAATAGAGTTAATGTTGCGAGTAATGCCTTAATAGACAGGGCAAAGTTAAATTTCTAAAGCAGATTTGAAATAGCGCACAATTTTTCCTTCGTCTTTCAGAGAAGATTTTCACTTTTCTTCTATGCTACAATTCATCAAAGCAGTTGCAAATTGTTAAAACAACCCGAATAAGAATATTCAGCATTTTGGGTTTTAACCGTGTCTTGTATAATAAGGATTTTTTATAAACATGTCTAATACATGCTTAATGTTACGCTGAATGATATAATAAGAGCACTACAGTACTAGTCCGCTAATATAAAATACGGATAAAGCTCGAGATCCTGTTCTTACAGTTTGCATATTAATGTAATTAAGTATTAGGATTGAAGACTATTAGAAATACTTAGTATGATGTACGGTAGCGTGACTTTCTATAGTTATCTTAAGACATGTTTAATTGCTTATAACTATAGACTGCAGTGGAAGATTCTATGCCAGAATACAGATCAATATATACGAGTACAATACGGTGTCGAGTTACTATGAAGGCTAGAGGTAAAAAATAGATGGATAAATCATATACGCGTAATTGTATATGGTTAGTTCATTATACTCAGACAGGTAGAAATAATATCTATTAGTGAATACTGTAGCAATTTCTAAACTGGATTAATAATGGTCTAGTATAAAATGTTGTTACGAATAATAATCTGGATATATGTAAAATATGGTAAAATATTGCTATGCTGATCGTGGCCGCCAATGCAAGAAAAGTATATAAGCTGGCAACTAAGATTATTATAGTCCTTTTTAATGCCCTCAAACAAGATTAAAAATAGTGAGCGCTATTTTAGATTAAGTCATATTAACCTAAGTATAAATCTTAAAATGTTGATTGAAAGTTTGATTTAACATCGAAAATGGGTCGAAGATATGAAATTTCCTGATACTATAACTCTTTTGATCCAACATTTTAGCTCGAGACAAAATACGGACTTCATTATGAATTATTGCGTGATTTAGTGCAATACAAATTGCATCGTACTCTCTGATTAGTTAGAGATTTTCATTCCTATTTGTTACACTAAAATATTTGTGTCACAACCCTCACTCGTGACAAAGGAAAGTAAAGAACTCTAGTGTAGTTACTTAAAACTTGGGCTATTTCTCCCAGTACTTTCAGTTTCTATGAGAGAAGTATTTGAGAACTCGATTTCTCGGCTGATCTCCACAGATAACTGACTAATTATTACAATATTCTTCACGATATGAGTCTTGCCGTTTCTTGAGTAATTACTAACTTTATTCTACAAACACACGCGCTTAAATAGGTTTCTACAGTGAATTCCAATATTAACGAGTGAGAATTCATACTTTACAAGTTACATTAATTTGTATAATACCATTACTAAATATACATGTCGATATTCTCAGACTTAGATAGCTACAAGCTATCAGGTGTTAAGACGCTTAACCTTCGTCCATATACAGCTCAATTTTTAGATTAACACACCTTACAAACCTACAGTAAATTAACTGTTAACGACTTCTATTTTTATCTCATTTCTACCATCCTATTATCAGCTACAAGCGCATTAAGCATAGCACATAACCTTATCTTATCTATTCATAAGCATTCAGTTACTTAATTAGTAACAGCGTACCGCGACAATTTGATACAAAGAGAACCTTGTATGCTGCCGTATAGCAACGCTAGGAAACGTTGACTTGGCAACAATTGTGACTAGTGATATCTAAGGCAGAAATCGGTAGTGTTTATGGTTTTAGAGTTAGCACATACGCAGAGAACAGGATTTTAGGATTACACACATAATATTCCGTAATAGCTTATGTAATAGTAAATAGTTATAGAAAATAGTGATGATTGCAAGCATTATAAATATTTAAATATTAAAAGGTATATTTGAATACATCGCGTAAGTAGATTGTTAGATGTTCTGAATTCAAGATTAATGTAGAATTGCTATGTAAAGAATATCTTAATTGCAATACAATCTGAATATATTACATAAATTATGTGTAGATAAGTTTTTGCAATATATTTACTAACTCAAAGGACTATCTCGGATTTTACGTAAAGAAATATTTTATATTCTTTCCCCAAATTTCGCAGAAATATTTGTAAATACAAACAGTTACAGCTTTATTACATTATAAAATAACTACATGCAAAGTAGTGTTGTAATAATTGAAATCTGAGCGATAGGATATCACTAGCTTGAAGCTCTCTTTCTAGAGTTTTGCTTAATGTAAACCTCCATGTATTCGTAATTAGCAAGCTTGATAGAAATGGAACTACCTGTAGTGTACATTAAAAATAAGTATATCGCCTGGTTGATCTACAAACAAATAAGTATTATAAACTAAACTGTTAGAACGTAATAGATTCCATTCTAAATTAAGATTATTTAGAAAAAGCCGTTATGATAGAGCTAATTAAAATATAAACAAAGCAATCGATTATTTTCATCTAAATTAATTTCGTGTTATTTTCTATCAGTATTAACTTGATAGCAGTGATATTCACCATATTAAAAGTATTTTCCTCGTTCGGTAATCTCCTTATTTTTGAAATTGTCAGCCACATTATAGCAGACAAAAAATATATTTTATTAGATTATAGCCTTATTTATGGAAATTACTAATAAATAAATCTTATTCTGTATTTACAGATCAAATATTTTTAGGAAAATGAAGCTGCTGTCATTTAATATTATATATCATTACTTAATTAACTCTACCGGTAAATAAGTAAAATATCTAATAGTGTTGAAAGATTTTAATTTATTTCTCCTGTAGAGTAACTGTGATATATACCGATCACGAAATTCCAAATTTTAGAAAAATAAAGGCTTTATTGAATCTTATAAAAAGATTAACTACTCACTGCTCTACTCTAGCCGAATACTACTACTAAAGACTTCTAGAAAGAACTAACAGAATAATCTAAAGTTGCATGCTTTTATACTTTTCGTAGCATTTGCAGCTACAATTCGCATGGAAACCTTTTACCTTATTTTACACGTAGTTAATTTATTCTTAGTAACACTATTCTACTGCGGACCATCATTAATCCAATATGGATACGACTACAGTATTTACGTAGATATTATTTACACCAGTCAAAGTACAATAAATTAACCATATCCTTATATATGATTTACAGTTCTATTTTTACCTATAATCTTATTAGTAACTCAACACCTTACTGTATATAGTCATCTGTACCCTAGCATAGAGTCTATACCACTGCAGTCTATAGTTATGGCTACCAAATATCTCTTAGGATAAATATAGAAGTTACGCTACCGTACATTATACTAAACATGGCTAACAGTCTACAATAACAATACTAAGTTACATTACTGTAACATATCAGTTTGTGTGAAAATTTAAACATATTTAGATTTTATCAATGCTCGCTTTATCTCTTTTCATTTGCTGCATCTTTTGCTGTAGCTATAGGAATAAAAAAATTGGGCAAAAGAATAATCTTATCGTCTTACCCTTTGCTTGCAACATAGAATATTAGAATTAAAACTACAAACTATACAATTTGCCCAGTTTAGTAGTCTTACCTCAGAAATTATTAACTTTAACTTCATTAACTCTAATTCCTTGTCTCTGTTACTCAAATGCGATTTTGAACATGCATTATGAATTTTTCGATTGTATCTGGGAGAGCCGACTAGAGTTACTGATTTAAATTTGACTTGAGATATCTATAATTAAAGAGTTAATATTATAAAATTGCTATATTGGATTTATTGGTGAACTATCTTTAGTGTTTCATTTGAAATACTCCGTCCAAAATGTAAATTGTGGATTTTGAATATTCTGAACTGTACGTTCAAGTAATTCAGAATAAGTTGATTTTTATCATCCTAATCGTACACGATGCATTCTAACTGTTCTGCTTATTTGATAATATATCTAGTTTCTTACTGCCTAAATGCTTTGTTAATATGGTTATTTACCTTCGGGATAAATATTAAAGCCATGGACGTTGTGGTACATAAGATTATAAATCCAGCTTTTAAAGCATAGCCCGCATCAAGAATTAGATGAGATACCAAGTTAATAGTAACTCCAGCGCAGCTTAGGACGAAAATGTTATAAATTGTCATAGCGAGAGAACGTGAATCATTGAGTGAATCAATATCTATCTTTCTTGTTTTCCATGCTAAAATTACACCCCAAAGTAGTAGAAGCATCTTATAGGAAAATATTGCTGCTAGCCAAATGGTATTGTGTGAAGACTGGCAGACTTGAATTTGTTTTTGTACGATGATTTCTATATTTATATTTGAAAGTTTCTGTGCACCCAAATAAATATTAATCAATAAACTAAATAGTAGACTTATTTTATTATAACGAACCAACTAGTGATAAGTTCTCCTTGATCATAATTTAGGCCAAGAAATGAACTCTAATACTAAGACTGTAGCGCAGAGGTACATCAAATATATTTCGTACTTGCATTTAATTTCTAAATATTTACGCTCAGAGAGTGCATTAGCTATGCGATTTTTTTATTATATAAATGTAATTTTTATAATTAGATACATTTTTTGATTAAGATGGATAATACAGGCAATTATTACCTTTACTTTTTCGGTATTCACTACAGTAGTTTTAATAGGATCTATTACGGCCCATAAAATCAAAATCACAGCATCAATTGCAAGAATCTGCACTACATATCCAATCAATCGTAAGTCCTTGACAACCTAGATAATTGAACATAAAATTGCACTTGTTGTCAGTTCATTGGCGTATAATTCAATTTGGGTATTACGTGAACTAATATATGTCATTTAGTATTTTTTTTAGAATCTAATTCATAATTGAAACTTGAAATTTTAAAATGCGACGCAACCAACCAATTTTAAGCCACTGGCATTAAAGAATATTCTATATATTCGCCAAGTCTTAACAGTTACTGCACCAAATGCTATAGTAAAACCTAAACTTAGAAACCAAATTTGGATGGTGCACATGTATTGTCGTTGAATTGCGGGAATGAAACGGCCATCTAGTCCTAAAAATACTACCGATAGGTAGCACATGATACATCCATTTAAGATACAGTAATTTAAATTGGGACTTGACATCTTGATAAACCTAGCAGTTAAATGCAAATTCAGTGTTAACTAGGTTAATCTTAGTTGAAAATATTTTTATGTGATTCTATATAGTACAATTTATTTAAGCTTCATTATATAGAAGAGCTTCATTTATTCAATACACTATTATTAAAATTTTAAGTGTTCATAATTGCAATGTGAAAATCATTATTCGTTATCTTCTTTACTAGGTATTAACCTGTTATTTCTAAAGTAAGCCACAAATCCCGCAATAGCTACAGCAAACACTATTCCGGCAGCAGCAAAAGAACAAAACGAAATGAAAACCACGTTGGATATGCTATCTATCTGGACTATAATTTCCACTTGATCCCGGGGTCGGTAACCACCTTAAATTATAAGTAAATCACTTGATATTATTTTAAATAGTCTTTATATTTCTAGCTTGCATTTATTAATTTTCCCGTCAAATAATTTGATATACATACGAATTATTTGTAGTACAGATACTATACCTGGCCAACTAAAAGTTTGTTTTACTATTAATTTCTTCAGGTCTTGTCGATAGACGCCAATCATTTGAAGTTTATCATCTGTAAAATAATATTTTTTAAATTATGACTTATAACCCATCTTTGCTAATGCTATTCATTGAATATATCAATGCACCCATTCATAAAATGGAGTTTAGTACTAGTTTATTATAATTTTCATATAGCAAAACATATACTACAGATTCTACTCAATATATAAATCGTAGGCCATAGTAAATCACATACAGAATTTTAAGCAGCGTATTTTATTACCGATTCTCTAACGATTTGTGATACTACATAGGAGTAAAACTAGGTCTGGTAGTAAGGAAGAATTTCTTATGACAATAGATAATGGAAATTATGGTATGGACTAAGAATATACTCTACAAAAATAGCATAGCTGCTTAAATGTGATACTTAGCTAAACTATAACTTGAAGATTGTGAACAGATCACTTGAACTTACATAACTAAGTACACGAACAAAATTCTATGATTACTATCACCTTTTGTAAAGTTGAAATCGAAACTCCTAAATTATCATAAGCTTAGCTTCATCTGCTCATTATTGTCAACTGTCTTAAATTTTGTATTACTTTTTAATTGTAGGTTATTTTATTCTACACAATATATTGACAACAATAACCTATCAAACAGCTTCGCTAGAGTCCAGAAATAAAAATATAAAGCTTAAATATCTACTATTTTAATAATATTATGTTTCCAAATCTTATTTTATGTTATCATAAGTAACGCCATTAATATTATTTGATATAATTTTAAATCAGATCTAACTTCTAATTTTAGTTAATTGTTTGTACAGCATGCTCAAAGTTAGCAATTGGTTATCACTTGTTAATTAAAATAGATAAATTTTATTTTAAAAATTTTATGGGAAATTAAATTATAAATTTATCATCAATCTCACCTTCTTGTCGTAAGATTTCTATGTCTCCTAGCCGAGTCCCATTATCAAAGTGTACCTGACCCTAAAAGTACAAAATCGTTTAATACTTATGTTAATATCTATCTGTTAATAACTTCAATGTATTTACATAAGCTGCAATAACTTTTTGTTACAGTATCAATCTAATTGACTATAAGTCTTTACTGGTACATACCGTTGTGCCATAAAATTTAATTCGGTTCAATTCGTCAGCCAAAATTGTATTGGTTCGTTTATCATTATATTGAAATTGTTTCAGTGAGTAATTTAGATTTTGCAGTCGATTTTCTGTGGCATTTAAAGCTAAAGCCATAGTCCAGACAGCATCATAAAGCTGCCCAGCTACCATACAGCGTGTGCTGCTAGATTTAATTTTCGTTAGAAAATCTTGATAAAATTGGGTTCCATTCTACAATATGGTTAGTTTTTATATTATTACTAAACTTTTAATCGATTATTAAATATATTTTATAAGGAACAAGCTAATATATACCGCTACATCTATTGCGACAATAATTACTACAATTATTATTTTTGGCTGCGTTACCGGTATCGGCCGTAACATATAAACTTCCAAAGAATTATGATACCTTTCCGTAAATAGTTTGTCGATGAGATGTGGAATAAAGGGGTACTCTCGAATAATAAGTCGAATTGATAATAACACCTTCCAGTTCTTCAGCGGTACAGTTAGAATATAGAGGCTCTCTACTCCACCAGTTATTATCATACTTGCCAACCATTAACCAAACGTACTGATATCCGTAAATTCCGGCTTTGTAAGCCTTTCAAAAATTTACATGGATGTAAAAAATTATTGTCTTCTTAAAAAATAAATTTAATTTATCCTTTTCTTGTCACTAATATGGTTACGGTCAATTTCCATAATTAAATAAAGGCGATATTAAGAACTTAAAAATAAAAATTAAAGCGATTGAGATCTATATTTACGACATTTAATCGTACTTTCTAAATTCTCTGACAGTCGACTCATATGCATTAATGTTTTAGAATTTACTGAATTTGTGTTACTGTGACACCTTAACGCATCGATATAAGTAACTTACCGTATATCGAATGTCGATATAACTCAAGTTATTGCTACATTTGTATAGAGTTTTCTGGTTTATTCTCACTGTCAGTTTGAGTACCGTACTAGTTTTTTCCAGTTATATAATACGTAAGATTTCTAACTCTTGAATATCTGCTAGATTCTATGGCTTTCTCTATCGCTGCATTTATATTTTAAAAGTGATGACAGCTTTTATATTTTTCTAAAAGCAACCGATTGCGTTGCATTTTTGAAACAAGCTAAAATGTAGAATAGTTTGAAACATTTTAGGAATGGATAAGAAAGAATGATTTTTTTAGTAGTAATTTGGATCACAATAATTGTAAATTTGAGGTAAGGAGGTTTACAGCCAGATAAAAGAGTTTATATCAGCAAATATTGAATTGAGTTATTACTACGAAGACTAAAAACTGTCTGATTATTTAGGACTCAAATGTTCAAGGAAAGAAAAGTATTCCATTCGAAATTTCATTTACGAATTACATTGGCACTGCATCGGAAAATACAATCATAATTAAATCTTTTTAAGCCTTATTATATTATCAATAATAACTGCTGATCTTTAATTAAGAATGTAATACTGATTATTAGGAATATTTAGCATTATTTATTGTGTAATGATTATTATCTTTGGAAAGTTTAGAATTTAGTATTATTTAGATTATTTATATCGCCATGTTTATTTGGTTTTAGAACGCTTATATCATTCTTACTTAAAATGAATGCCAGTAGTTAAGGTAATATATAATTATATAATTGATCAAAATATATATGATAAATTTTTTTATTTCTAAATTTGCTGCTTACATGCGTATATAGTATCAAATTGAGTATCAATTTATTAGATTAGATTATGGAAATTCCATTTCGGTTTACAAGGAAATTCAGAAATAAAGACTGCAAGCCTAAAAGGTTGAACGGTAGTTTAATACTAACCTCGCAAAGCAAAGGACTGGTATTATGTATATTACCCACCACAACAATGATTCGAGTATCCTTTTCCTACATTGGTAGTAAATAAAAAGACTATCTCAATAGTGTTTGTAAACTAGTAAGAAGAAGAAGAATTTTGCCTTCGCTTCTTTATGTGTCGAATAATGTGCTGTACATTACTAAAAAAAACAATAGTCATATCGAGTGAATTGTGCATTAGCATCCGGGAAAGCGATTAAAATACCTTAATGCCATTAATGGCTATAGTTTGCTTACTATCGAAACTTTCCATAACTAGAATTTCAATATTTGCCTTGGATAACTGCTGCTGAATTAAAGTTGCTACCTGTCGTGATAATAACAAGTAATTAAAATTCAGACTAGATACATCATATTTACATAGCAGCTATAATATTATTAACATTATTCCGTTACTGAAATCAATTTAATATCTACTGCTTAATTTATTCAGCCAAAGCTTAAAACCCAATGTAGTATCTTCTAATCGGAACAACGACATTACCATGGTAATATTTCATCATTTTCGCTCTATTCTGTTTTCAAAATTACTGATGCACATATCTAAATGGGTAACTGTTATAAATGTGTTGTTGGTTGAAAGCATGATTTTTATAGTTAACCCGATGATGTGCTGTTTTTTTACTACTGCATTACTATTAAAAGCACATCTGAGGGCAAATCTGGCTATAATTGCAGCAAATCGTTTACATTTTTTAATTATCTGTATACTGAAAGCGTTTAACTGATATTTAAGTCGACGGATTGTTACAGTGTTAAATACTGTATTACAGTAGAAATATCTATGTTAGGATAATTCTGTTAGACTATCCTTATTTAGTTAACTTCTAATTTGGATATACTGTGTTTTAATATAGCACTGACTTTTTATGACAGTGACTCTTATACACATACTGAAATTAATAGTTATAATAGGGAATGCAAACCATCTACTTACAGCTCCAATCATTGTGATTGTAATTTACTTTTGGTAGACTGTAAATTATCATGGAAATGTTCCGTGATAGGACATATCATAATCTGACTATTCTGTATTAGTCATTACATGTCTATGTTGGTAAATACTGTTGTCTGCATTAACGGAGCAGTAGCTAAAATTAATATCTAATTCAGTAAATCATTCCAATGTTAATTGTATTAACTATGACTCATGAACTATTGAGGAGTAGTATATAAATGCAGTATATCGTGAAATAAAGTGGATTCTCCAACTTAGTGTTTAACGTAAAATACGAGGTGTTTAAGTCTTTGTGTAGTCTGCTAGTAGAGCAAAAGTGTTTGTGATAGTGCAGATATCGTTCCTTGATACGTGGTTCAAGGAATTGACTTATTGATCGTATATTGCGTTATCTTGTTGCAAAGCTGTTTTGTGACACGGATACTTATATTCTAATCTAGTCTAAGACATAATAGGTCTTTCAAAATTGAGCTGCTATAATAATGATTTTCTACTTTTATCGAAATCTACAAAATATAATACCAAGTACTAAGTGATCACATACTCCTGGGTAGCTTCCGCTGGATGCATAAACAATTGCGATCTTTTTCCAACTAAAATGTTTAAATAGAGCAATTTGTGCCAACACATAACTATCTTCAGTAATCGATGTCCGATAGTAATTAGGATATTTCTTTCTATTGGCCAAAGATAAATCCGATGTCGCATAACCCATCTTAATAAAATAAAGCGATATTTACTGTTAGAAAGTAGCCAATTTTAATAGCTTTCATCAACTATAGGTAATATGACTTAAATAATTAAGATAATATTCAATAATTAAAAATGAATTGTCAAACCAGGACTACATGTATCGATTTTCCAAAAGAATACGGTACATGTCCCCAAAAATAAGCTTCCTTCTTTATTTTAGATTGAACATAAATTAAAACGTGTAATATTGGAAAGCAAGTTCTAAGATAATTGTATCGAGTTTAATGTAGTGGCTGAAATGTCCTAATAAGTAAACTAATTTTCTTAGATTGCTAATTAATCTGTCAACACTATAGTATGCGAATATGGAAGTCTTTAGTAATTAATAATATAGCGTAAAACGGTTCGGTGTCTACATTTCTTCATTGAATTGCATCAGATTGAAACTATTGTACGCTAAAGACTTTACAGCATTTTAGATAAATCGTTAAGAAAAACTTACTGGAAGAACTTAGAAACACCATGTAAAATATATGCTTTCATCTGTTTGAGATTTAAACCTATGGTGCTATGTACCTGTGCGTGGCATAGCGAAAAGTGTCTTTACTATTATACTACTGATAATCTCTTGCACCAATCTTTATTTTAATTTTTTCTTTGTGGATAATGTAGAATGAATCATTATAAATTACCTGAATTAAATTCCAGTATTTTGTTATACTAGCGATATACTGATTTGCGGATGTAATAAATGGGCCAATGACGGCTACCTTAGTAGGCGGATGAGAAACGGCATCGATAAAATTTTTAAGAGCAGTGCCTTCGTTCATCTAGCGAGTTTTACAGGAAGACCAATTGATGCTCGGTTATGTTACTTTTAAATTAATCTAAACATACTTCTGCATATAATCAAAATTTCAATTAAAGAATAAATATAACACTCCTACCTTACTATCAGCGTATTCTAAATTCAATTTAAAACCAGGCAAGATGCTATCATTTTTGTTAATGTCTACAACAGCCATTTGTGATGCTGTCGTGCACGATTTTCCAAGTTCAAACAATTTATAAAATGGAATCATACATAATACTGTCAAATTCTGGTACGTCCAGCAGCTACCAATAAGGCACACAAGAATCAAGATCATCGGGAATAACTGCATCATAAGTTGGCTAAAAGTTTTTTATCAAATTAAGAAAAGATTCTCATCCTAGATGAAAGCAATAACGGACGAACCTGTAATAGGGAGAAAGTTTACACCGTTTAACTAAATAGATGTACTAACTACTTGCAAATATCGAGTTATTTACGTAATAATTCAATTACAAAGAAAGCCTAACATTTTAAATTTTACAATTTATATTGTAATTATGCATATTGAAATTAAATAACAGTAGCACCGGTATAGTTCATTATTATTTCTCTTCTTTTTTTATTTGTAACAAAAGAATAAGAATAAATTACAGCTAGGCTATACTTATGTAACGCTTTAATTCAACAATATAATGACTTAAGTAAGATATTTATTAAATAGAATCGAATATAAACATTTACCAGATAACAATAATGGAAATTTTTTAATTAAAACAATTTCTTATTCATTCATTTTACTGATCTCTATAAAATACACTTGAATAGTACAGAAAACGTTAAAAGCTAATAATAACAAGAAAACCGCAAGTATAGGCTATTTATATAATTCTAAGGCCACTTTTTAAACTATTTATAAGATATTATCCTCTTTTGGAAAAGCGTAAGATACAAACAACTTTGGAGTTATGATTAGATCTTGTTTAAGTTTTAAAAAAACAGTAAATTTGCATATTCTGTTAATTATCTTTCTGACTTGCTATTCCTTGAAAGCTTGATTGGACAGCGTATAAAGATCAGTCCTATTTAATTTAAAAATGGTGTGTAATAGCGCAATATTGATATTGGATTCGAATTGCAAAAGGGTAAGTTGATGGCAGGTATCGATATCCTTATTTATAGTCTGAGTTGCGTATTTCTTACAGTCTATCCTGTCATTCTCAGATGCGATATTTTCCCGACATTATATTCATCATATAGTACAAATTTAAAATAAAAATAGCTTGAAAACAATTTTTCTTTGCCTTAGTTTCTATCAATAAACAGTTTTACTTTTTTCTTTCAGTATACTCATAGTTACCGTCAGTCATAGCTGTAGCATAAAGATAAAGTGAATATAATTGCATAAAATTCATTAAATTGGCTCGCTAAAAAGAAAAATAGTTAAGATTATGTAATAAATAATATACATGATAACGCTTTATTCCAGCAGCATTTTTAGGAAAATAAATAAATTAGCAGATACCTTCCTTTTCGGAAAATAAGCTAAGTTCAAGGGACAATTAAAATACATTCTCTGTGCTACTATACGCTTCGCTTGATACAAATTTCTCATTAGTGTCTTATAACGTCATCTCAATTGATGTAACAATTCCAAAGCACCATGAAATGACGGAAGATCTGATATCTATTGAAACTTAGCAATTGTAATATTTTTATAAGGATGGAGGCTTGAAAGTATTACCTTTTGTGTTCGCTTTCTTAGTTTGGTAGCAACTATAATCAAGTCCCAATAACACAATTAATTCCTAAATGAATGCAAGAATGGGTATCATAGCATAAATATATATCAGTATCATTACTATAGTACTAAAATTTATAATTCACGAAGGGATAAATTATTAATACGCTCTTTTTTTTGGTTAATCCATTTATTTTCTAATAAAATAGCTCTACTTGATGATTAGGAACAGTAGACTGAAATCATTCCAGATTATTACTATTATTAATTTTCTATTAAAAATACCTATTATATTGTAATTAAATGACCTGTTCTTGTCATTGGCTCCAGTGCTAATTTTGATCTATGATTTCATTTACAAATTGATTACGATGCAGGAATATGATAGACCAACAAGAGGCAATATATGTCTAAGCTTGGTCTAGGTGTAATCGATTAAGATTGCTGATACCAATCATCTATGTCCTTGAGACCTTTGATCAGCTTGTCATAATTCCTTATAAATTAATTATTAAACTTTAACCTAGACCATATTGAAAAAAATTGAATGAGAATTTCAATAGAGTTTGCTAAATTAGAATGCAATCTTAGAGCATTCAAGTTTCTGTCATATCTCGAGACGTTTGTAGATATATCTCCGTTATGCACATGTAATAACTATCGAAAAGCTATCGCTATTCAGAGAAAAATTATCCAAATGAGGGTAAAGCAGAAGGGATAACAAACTCATATACATACTCGTAATCGTTAAGTTATTCAAATATACAAATTTTGATTATTAATTACTTGAGAATTGAAATCGCATACTCATGCTATATTTACAAACTTACCTAAATCATTTATGCAAATCTAAGACAATAGGCGTTTTTTGTTTCTTCGCTGTCAAATTGCTAATTTTTAATTGAATATGATAATTAGATCGTCAATGTTGCCCAGATGAGATTTCTGCATAAAGTTGATATTCGCAATGTTATAGAAAGTAGCACCTGAAGAGCTTATTCTATCAAATATTTACTCTTAAATAAAATTTCCCTTAATGGGCTAAAGGGATTTCAATTTAGCCGCCATTCTGAAATATGCGTAGATCATAAATCAAGAGAGAAGATTGTACAGGAAAATAAAGAAATCACATTCACTGAAGAATCCAATATGTAGGGTAGCTCTAATTGTTACCATCTACAATTGATGATAAAATGGAAGATAAATACCATCCAATTTCAAGTAGACAGTGAAATTTATCATACTCTTAATATCACCATAGTAGGTTTAATACGAGGCTTATGGCGAATGATATATGTTATTATGCTTTTATTTATCCTTGGAAACCATGACAATTAGTTCATGTATTAACTCTCTAAGGAAGCATAGGTGACGTTTATATTTCGTGACTCATTTAAACTCTAAGGACAATAACAGCAATAAAATATAACATATGACATTCATTTCTTAATGATAGATTGTGAAATAGCAAATTTAATTTCGACCTCGCTTCTTGTTTGAAAGGATATAATTCTTTTGCTAAAAATAATACTGTTAATAATTATAGTCACTTATCTATCATAAATAGCTTGATTGAAGGCAGCTAGTCATTTATATTGTTAGATGAATCAGTTTTATACTGAAAAATGAAACTATACAGGAAGTATCATGGTTTGGTAAACTTGGGAACCAGTGAAGGTGCGCAGTTTCTCCCAGTAGATAGAATAGATATCAATAAACTAAATCTGGGTAATTTTTTTTATTCTCAGTTTCTATACCGTACTCCTTGCTACTGATGATAACCCTTTACTTTTCCAAGTTTAGAACACGATGATTGGCAGACGGACGAGGCTACCGACTACCATCATATCTAAAATAACACTGATACTAATCATATATAAGCAGGATCATAACAAGAAATTGTACCATGGCTAATGTTTTAGTATCTTGAGAATACTTTACCATGCTGGAACAGGGCAAAAGTTTGTTATAAGTTTACTGAAGGTGAGCTAATAATAACTATATAAATAATATAAAACTATACAGATATCTATTTAAAATATGATAATGTAATGGATGAGTAACTGTAAATACGTTCCCAGATAGATTATCTAATAGAATTTATGTTATGGCATCTTCGCAAAAGTTACTCCGTAACAATCACGGGCAATTTTCTTCCTTTTATTTTTACTGGCTTTGAATGGAATTACTTTACATATTAACCGGAGAAAATAAACTCTTAAGTAAATATAAAATATCATTAATATCCAACATCGCGCTATATTAGTATTTTACTTAACTTGGTGTCTCTAACTAAATGTATAAATTTGTCCATAACGATAATAAAAAATCATTTTAAATTATACTTTGACAGATATGATGGCGATGATCTTAAATACGAAGATAATTGTAATACTAAAAGCTTTTTGAATAAAGTTGGGCTTACGATGAATCTACGTAAAATCGATTAATTTAAAATAAATCTAATAATCGATAGCATGACCTCTGTATTGTGGAGATCAGTTAAGATATTTGATAGGTATCATCCGAGCCTCAGTTATCTACAAGCAAAAGTTAAGCAATCAAAAGAACTGAGATTGTGAAAGAGATTTCCTATTGTTTAGTATTAAAAGATCATATTAATCTATCAATAACTGTTGCTTACATTGAGACTTATAACTTTTTATAGCTTTCTATTTAGCCTGTTTCATTATAATAAATTTTCACCAAGATTAAATAAATTTTTTATATCAGTTCATATCAAATCATTGATTTTGTTAAGCATCGTGGGTTCAAATATTGGACTTAATATTGTAGCTGTTTTAAATTAAAATGATTGAATAGGATTCTAAATCATATTGCATGACATTATTTTTGCCATGCATCATTTACTTTAACATCAGAGCTAATTTCTAAAAATTTACTAAAAAAATCAGTTGTGTAAGCTAATGATTGTGATTATATATTTATCTTTCAGAAATTATGAAAGCTAACAATAGTTATGTCGATACTAGAATTCTATTTCTATTTTTACATTCATTTGATATCTGCTACCGTAGTAAATTATAGTATTTTTAATGTAATACGATAAAATTTACGCTGTACATCGTTTAGTAAAACTGCATCTCCAAAATAGATTTAGTAGGAGATGAATAGTTATCGAATAGCAAGTAACTTTAGTCTTGCAAGTTTATTTCAAACTCTATTCGTTACTTTCGTAATATGCACTGAAATACGCGATAGTTTCTAAAAACTAACATTTCAAAATGGTGGTAAAGCTCTAAAATAGATCATTTATGTAGGGTAGCTGGTAAGATTGCATATCAGCATTAGTTGACAAAAGAACTAAATTATGTAACCGAGCGAGGTTTATAAGTAAAATCTAAGTCTTCCATTTTCGAGATAATTTACTACGAATAGCTTTGAGACACTATCTTTGCAGCTAATTTCGGTGGAAATTTAATATTGCTTGTAAATATTAATCGTTCTGAATGAATTAATGGTACTGATTAATCCACTGATTTTTTATAATTGCTTTCAGAACCAAATCAGACTAAATTTAGAATTAAATAAAAGGATTGTAAGGCCACGTAGCGCATATAGAGCAAAACACTTTTGAAGGCTTTTAATCCTGGTATGGCTGGGTATACATTGTGATTACCAGATATGCATTTATAGTTCTAATCGATACATATGATTATTAGAGTATCTATATATGAATATCTAGTTTTCTTCGATTACAACTATGACTTTATTTTGAGATTAATTATCAATTTTTAATGAAATAATCAAAATAAAGCAAAATAAAGCAAGTCAAATCAGGAGCCAACCAAGGTTAGTAGATGAATAATTTACGTATAGTGGCTACTATTGAAAGTCCCTTTTAAATAGATGAAAGATGTTTTCCTGTTAACGGGTATTGAAGCCTTCGATTTCCATTACATTAAACTAATTGTTTAGAGTATGCAAACAGAAACGCTTGACAAAGCGCTGTGCAGAATTGATTTTTAAATATTATATTATCAAAGAAACGGGAAAAATCATATGCTAAGAAATGAATAAGATTCTACACCCTTCCAGCACGTAAAAATAAAACAGCGACTCTCAGATTACATTATAATTCAAAGAATCATAGGAATCATGCTCTTGAATGGCAAATAATGTAAATAATGATACAAATTTCTATCATCTCCGAAGAGCTAGTAGTAAAAATTATAAATAACGAATTAATACAATGCACTCTACACATAATACTTTATCTATGATAAATAACATTACACACAATACATTTCATATCGTAATTGATTTATTTGCAGCTAACAGTAAGAATTAAATTTTTAATTTTTCTATTATTTAAATTTTAGCTCCGCACTTATTTTATAACGTTGATATCAGCAAGTTATTAATGGCTATGTATAGTATGGATACCATATCTACAGTAATTACAAGATGTTATTGTGAATTATTTTGATCTTAATTTATAAGACATCTATGATCATCAATATATTAATGATAGCGTAATCAAAAGATTTTTGCATGATCTGCTATAAGCCATAAATTAGATTGATTATCAGTTAATTTATTTTTGAATTCATTTTTTCTCGTAATTTCTGGAGACTTTCAACTACCTTTGCGGATAACTTAGAGGGTAATATTAATTATGCATACGATTATTTTACAAGGCGCTGGTATTTCTACAGATCGGCGATTCGTGATTTCATACGTAAGTTAGACTCTTTAAAAGATAGGTTTGCAATGCAACTTCAAATGCTTTCATTGTAGATGCTTTGTAGACTTTCTTGCTTGCGATACTTCTGAAGTATATCATCTTGCTAAAAAAAGAGTGAAAGGTACTTTATTACTTGTGATTCAATATTGTTGATATCCAGATATAGCATTCAACATGAGAACAAGCATAGTATTAAGTATCTTTGTAAAGTAAATCCAGTTTGATATGGAAAATACTTTCGAAAAATTGTCGTTTTTACGCTGAAGAGGTTATTTAAACAGTTTAATTGCTAATTATCACAGATTGGTAACCCATGTGAAAGAAAATAGGCACATGCTGACTCTATAAAGGGTTATTGAGTTTTTCTGTTCTCGTAGCATTGTTAGAGTGTTGTAACTTTTTGAAAGTAAATAGTAAATAAATTAGGCTCTGTTTCTGTATCATAGTCTTGATTGGAATATGCAGTCAACAAGGTAAAATAATCTATCTCGAATCTATAATGAGCGTTAAAGAAATTGCTAGATAAATATAAGAGTACCATAGCCTTGCTTTCATTGATATTAACTTACTTTAATTTGCTTTTTTACATAATTATAGAGTAAGTAGTTGTGACAGTGTTATATACTGTATTAGAGTAGAAATATCTATCTTAGGATAATTCTGTTAGCCTATCCTTATTTAGTTAACTTCTAATTTGGATATACTGTGCTTTAATATAGCACTGACTTTTTATGACAGTGACACATATACACATACTGAAATTAATAGTTATAATAGGGAATGCAAATCATCTACTTACAGATCGAATCATTATGATTGTAACTACTTATGGTAGATTGTAAATTATCGTGGAAATGTTCCGTGATAAGATATATCGTGATCTGACTATTCTGTATTAATCATTAGATGTCTATGTTCGTAAATACTGTTGTCTGCATTAAGGGAGCAGTAGCTAAAATTAATATCTAATTCAGTGAATGATTCCAAAGTTAATCGTACTAACTATGACTCATGGACTATTGAGGAGTAGTATATAAATGCAGTATATCGTGTAATAAAGTGGATTCTTAAACTTAGTGTTTAACGTAAAATATGAAGCGTATGAGTATTTGTGTAGTCTGCTAGTAGAGCAAAAGTGTTTGCGATAGCGCAGATATCGTTCCTTGATACGTGGTTCAAGGAATTGACTTATTGATCGTACATTACGTTACCTTGTTGCAAAAGCTGTTTTGTGATAGGTGTGCTCTCTTAGTAATGATAATATTGGCATAGTTCGAGCTCATTGTAGTGATGCCCTCCATAATGTGACTAGAGATACTATAACATTGAAGATGGTCAGCATTTTATGGTATGCGAAATTAATAGAAGAGTAATAATATTTTAAGCCGATTAACTCGTACTGAAAACATAGTAATGAAAAGTTTATGGAAAAATCTTTGCTTGAGGGCTCAATGCTTATTTGCGGCAACTTTTCTACCGTAAGCAGATTAAGCAAATCGTATTTAAGAACTTAGGAGATGAGCTCATGGAAGATTTTACTTCACCTGAACTTAGGATAAATTAGGTGAAATTCTTATTCTAATGGATTATTGTTCTACTGTTCTACTATCCTTAAACCAGTAATGAAAGTCGTATTTTCTTAAATTCTATGTTGACTAAGACGATTATTTGTGAGATACTTTATTACGCTCATACACACGTAACGTAGCAAATCATTATTTTCTTAACTTCATAACGCTCAAAGCTCTATACTTTAGCTTAAAGTGAAGAGAACATTTGTACATTTCCGAATAATGATGAGTTACAGGCTTAATATTTCAGAAGAAATTGTCGACTTATGAACAAAAATTAAATATACCCAGCTAATATATAAGAGAATGAACTCGTCATAGATAAGATATGGATAATAGATTCGTATTCTATATTTTACATTAGTCACTATAAAAGCAAGTAAAGAGCTTACAAAACGGAAATACGGTAAAGCAAATAAGTGTTTAATGAAACTATTCTTATCCTACCTCAGCAATGATCAGACGTAATTTTCTAATCTCCAGTTGAAGATCAGTATTTGTTAGAACGGATTGGAAACCATTAGTCATTTTATGATCTGATTTTGTAAAGCCTACCGCCAATGAATTTGATATAACTTTCCACAGCTATAGTAATTTCGAAAAGTAAAAAGGATTTATTAGTAATAAGCATGCAATGCAACAATGTTCTATGTACTATAAAGTTTACGGGTATCGTACATTATATTAGTAAATACGTTACTTCTTTAATGAACAGATAAGTTATTGATTTGATTAATGATAAATTTAAATATTTTTGTAGAATAATTTAATGTTAGCAATGAACTTATATAGTTATCCATATACCTTAGGAATAAAAATTAAGCAAATAGATGATGTAGTGCATAGAATTACAAATGCTGCTTTCAAAGCAAACCCAGCATTGAGCACATTGTTAGATAACATTCCTACGGTGACTCCAGTCGAACTTAAAACGAATATGTTGTAAATCGTCAGTCCTAAAGAACGAGAATCGTTCAACGACGGAATGGAAACTTTTCGTGTTCTCCATGCCAAACTGACTCCATATAATAACATAGATAACTTAAACGCAAAGATTGTAATTAACCAAACAATTGATTGTTCCGATGAGCAGACTTGAACACGATAACGAATAATGTTTTGACCATCATGCTGCTGATAGAAATGTATCAATATCAGTTTATTGGTCGAGCATTTTCGGTAATTTTATCAATTAACTTCATAGTTTTGTAAAATTTAATAGATAAGCTATATATATTCATACCCTTTCCTGTCCAATACCAACATCGGTGGTTGTCATTGGATCAATTAACATCCACAATATCAAAACGATAATATCAATGGCCAACAGTTGGACTAGACGAAATATTAGGTGTATGTCCTTGATTATCTGAATTAGAACATTAAGTAAAATCGTTTATGTGAAAGAAATGAAAATTTTATAGTGATAGCTTAATCGCTTAATTTCATTTGCCGTAAATATTAATTCTTGTAAGGAAAACGCGCTATTTGAGGTGATTTTTAATATTCTCTTAGTTTTGTTATGAGGACTTACCAGCTTCACTTTTGCTACATTCGTAAATATTTTAAATATTCTCCATGTTTTTAGCATCACAGAGCCAAAAGCTACGGTGAAGCCAAGACTTAAGAACCATATCTCTGCTATACAAGCATATTTTCTGTTTTCGTAGCCAACTAGCGCTGCATCCATACCATTTAATATTACGGAAATGTAGCACAGAATACAACCAAATAGGATACAATAATTCAATTTAGGGCTGGACATTTTGATCTGTCTAAAATTAAAGATCACGCCGATATTTACTATCTAGCATTTGTTCCACTAATTAAAATATGCAATATACAGTATAATTTAGGGTATAAATTTACTAATATCGAAAACCTGTTATGCCTCTTCATTGCCACATAAGTCATAATTGCTAATGAAAACAATATTCCCAGGCAGCTTACGATGGCGAATGGTATAAACAATTCTGGGGCGATAGTTCTAATAATCACGGTGATAATTAACCGATCTTTTGGAGGCGTACCTTCTGTATTTACGCATATAAAACACATAGAAAACATATATGTTAACCAGTCACGTACATATTCTACTTATTAATTGACGATATGTCACAAACCAGCTTCGTAACAAAGATAGCGTAAAACAAATTTCTAAATAACTATAGTCGCCGTGATTCAGTATCCCTTAACTATCTCACAAGAATTTAGACGCCTTTGCTTCTACGTTAAATAACTATAGAACTCTTCTTTTATTCAACTATCTGCCGAATTTAAATACCCTTCGGCAGCTGCTATCGTGTATGAGTCATAAGGGTTCATGAAATTTAGTTCATACTGGATAGCTAAATTAATACAGAAATTATTTATAATCTTAGACGTGTACTGAACGATTCTAGATAATTAGATTATAGTATGTCCTTAAACAGAATTACTTATAGTATCATCTATAGTTAAATATCTTCAGGATATTCATCACAAGCGTTGCAAGACATAACACTATAATCAATTAACATTAGATACCGTATAGAACTCTTAATACTGTACAACATTAATTACTGGAGTAAAATAATAATTACCGTAGTTCTTACTGTAAGTCATTATACTTATCTCTTGTTACGGTGTTGCCTTATCATTAGGATAGTTTACTAAGTACAGTAGTAGCTAGTATGGAGAATATCCATATTTGTAGTGTAAGATAAGTAATGCCTTAACGTGGATGTTGTTTGTGATAGTTCATTACATACTTGATATTGATTGGTATTGTGTGACAGATAGCAGTAATATGATTCAAGTTCTAGTTAATGATAGTTGAATTAGACAACCTACGAGCTTAGATTAAGACTAAGTATGAGTAAGAGATTCAAAATATTTACTGATAGTAAAGCTACGTAAGGAACATCTCGGTTCGAGATGTTTCTCCTAGTAAGATATAACAATAATACTGTTATTGTTTGCAAATTAGACGGTTCCTATATAAATGGGAACATTTGAGTTCAGTTGTAGTAAAAAGTTGTAGCTGTATCTTTGCTAATAAAAGTTTCATCTTTACAGTCTTTTGCTGTGTGTATTTAACGTTAAGTAAAAGGGCGTTTAAGTTAGTAGCTACTTATAGACTTTTACTGTACGTTACCTTGTCGCAGAAGTGAAATTGTGACATCTCCATATATAAATGTTAATTAAATTTAGTCATTTACTCTTCAAGGACGTTTATACCGTGATACGATAGTACCGTAATCTAATGCTTTGCAAAATATGCCCAGTATTTGAAGTCATGCTATCTACTATTTCTAACCTGGCCATTTCAGGGAAGCGTTATTGATTTCCAAAGTATTCTTTTGAATATTATAAAATGCGACAGCAGTGCGAGAATCCCAAACTGCGAAATATGAAGAAGTTAACATTATAGGAACGAAATTGAAAAAGCCCATCTCATTGATACGGTACCTTGTTGCTGCGAAATAGTCACATCACCTAGTCGACTACTCCCGTTTAGAAAGGAGATGTATCCCTATAAAATGATGATTGGCCGGTATAAAGTATTAGTAAAACAATACAACTACAGCATGTAAGATAAGAAACAGTATCTTAACTAATGAAATTGATTATAAATCTGATATACAAACTCAGCGACGAACCGTCACTCCATAAAATGATAGTTTAGATAATTTTTCCACTAATACAGAGCGTATGAAAGTGTTTTGATAGTCAAATTCAGTAATGGACGTTTTATTCATATTTAGTCGTTGTTCTGTACGATTTAATCCTAACGCTAGAGACCACACAGCATCGTATATTGTCCCAATTGAATCAGAAATTGAAAAGGAGGTATTTGATTGATTTAAATTATTTTCTAGTCGCTGATAGTACTGAGTTCCGGCCTATGAAAAGAATATTCTAAGTGTCAACATACTATCGGTAGAATAGTTACCACAAAAGCTACCACAATTAATACTGTGGTAATAATATTAAATTTACTGCTAAAGTGATATTTTGTTCTGACAATTATGACAATAAAGTTTATAAATCCTCAAATATTTCATAATTTTAATTGCTTGCAAGCCAACGCGTACCCGTTTCTTTATGGAATAAGATACAGTAACAACGACAGCAAAAATAAAGTACTATCAAATAATAAGAAGTATAGTATAAGTTATAATGGTTACCTTGCCAGATATGGAAATCCTACCAGAAGTTGAATATAATGGGGTTTTGGTATAAAATGTATTATTGTTAATGGCCTCAAAAAGCTGTTCCTTCGTGCAATTATTATTTGGACTTTCTACGTCCCACCAGGTAGAATGCAGCCATCCTTGAAACCACCATGAGTACTTTGGCCCGTAGATATGCAAATGATATGCCTACGGCATTAAAGATATAGTGAAACCATGTTCACTGCACAGATTATTTTTCGATAAGTTATACTTCTTAACTAAATTGGTCTATAATCTATCTACGAACACGCATAATAAATTACTGTTACTAACGGAGTAGAATAATTTCAATATTTGGTACTGAGATAGATTGCAATTTGTTTATTGTTTTTTGATCGATGGCTTTTACTGACATCCATTAGCAATAACACTTAAATCATGTGGCTAATGGTTTAAAATTTCGTAAATTAACACTATAGATCTACATAAATCGAAAGCGTTTGAATATTTATTGTATTGCTAATGAAATTTTAAATAAATTACCATTTTTTCTAAGAAATTAAGCTAATTCATTTATTAATGAAAGAAAATGACACTGATCTACTAAGTCAGATCTGAGTAAAGTTATAGTATTTTATGAATAAATAATACAATAAAAAATATGGGCCATTTCAATAAAGTCTTGTTTAAACGCGTATGGTACATGATATTTTCATGGATTTTAGTTATAATATGAACTAACCGAGCACATTACTTTTAAGGCTATGTTACTTCCTCCGAAGAACATGATAATTCGGACGTCTTTACTCTAGTTAAGATAAATTTTAAATAAGTTATTAAATATCTCTATAAAATCATTACTATCGATTGCGTACGGTCAATGCTATGTTTTAATAAATATTGAATTCATTTTTACCAATAAATTCTTCATTGCGAATGTCGGATCGTTATCAATGCTTTCTAAAACCGCGACATTAATATTTGCGTTTATCATTTGCTGTTGAACCAATAGAGCTAACTATATTAAGATGTTTGTTATTAATATTTAGTTAAACTATAAATTTTTCAATTAAAACTAATTTCAGTATTTATTTACAAAGAAGAGACACATTTTAAGCTATTTATAAAGCGTTTTTAGTATGCGGTGTTTCGCTTCTCATTCCTGAAATGCAATTTTGAGAACTGAAAAGTGAAATGAAAATCTGTAGAGCCACAAAATCGGGTAAAATACTTATAAACGAGTTTTTCAGAGTCAGGGGCTGTTGTAATAATAATTAAATGGATAGTTTTACTGAGATGTTATTAATTAATGATTTATGATGCTGTAAGAAGTATTTACAGCAATAATTTCTTCTGCATATTAGTGAAGCTCATACCTAAGGACTAGACAATTGAAGCCTACTCTGCATATGATACAGTATTTAAGAACTTGTAACAAATATCATAAATAAAACCAGACAATTATCTAAAGCATTAAGTAGCAATCGTATTTATATTGATCAATATAGTACAATGTGTTATAAAAATTGCTCAAAAATGATCAGGATCCATATGAAATATCCTAATTGTCGATTTCTGAGGATTTTAAAACGTGCTATCCTAAGCATTGTAATGATAATTAAAATTCTATAATTACAAGTATATTAAGAATTAATAGGACAGAGCATTCAACTTATAATTTCATTTGGGCTGTTTAACGTGACGTAACATTCAACTTTGATGTTAATTTTCATACCTTCGGGTGAGCACCTGAAGAACTATGAATAATTCCTACGGTCTTCCAATTAAAGTGCTTAAAAAACGCTAGTCTGGCAGCTGTATAACTTTTTTCTGTGACAGCAGTTCTAAAATAGTATGGATAGGTAGTTTTGTCATCCAAAGCAATAGTCGTAGCTGCATATCCTAGCTGTACATACGATACAAAGAATACAGATAGCATAAGCAAAATTTATGCATAAGAATATGATTCCATAGAAAATGGTAAAATTTACATAATTTTAAACTACTACTATCAGTTTTTGTTTATAATAAAACATTATGATATTGCCACTAAAATGATATATCGAATACATGTGATCTCGATTAACCTGAACTAAATTCCAAAATTTGGTCATGGATGCAGCATATTCGGTAGCCGTAGATAATAATGGACCAATAACGGCAACCTTAGTTGGAGGACGTGAAATAGATTCAATAATTTCTTTTGCTGCTATTGGACCGTTCATCTGAATTAGAAAAGTACCTGTGGTTATGCTTTAGTCGGAAAATGAAGAAAATTATCAATACAATGTTTCAAATATACACCATATGCTAAAACTCGAAAATAGATTTAATAATGCTTATAACACTAGTTGTAAAAATCAATATAAATTAATGTGCTAAATGAGTCTGATTCTAGAGATTTATGATGTTTAAAAGAGCTTGACAGTTATAGATTGTTACAATTTTAACAATTTTCGAACTGAAGATAAGCAAAGTTATAGATTAAGTTTTGTACTTATTATACTGGACTGTGACATTAAAAATATAATATTTTACCAGACTATCAAGAAATTCAACTTGCAATTGGTGATTCGGTAAAATAGCATGGTTTTGATTAATGTCATCTATTGCCATCGTGACCGCGCCAAGAAGTGATCGACTTGATGAAGAAGTAGAAAAATGAGGTATCAAACACAGGATTGTAATATTTTCTTTGCATTGCGACCCATTTGCAAGATAGAGAAGATTACAAAATCCGCAGATAAACAGATAATGAAACAGCCGCATGACGGTACAATTAAAGAAGAAATGAAGTAATGCTGAAATGTAATCTAAATATATATGTTATTAGGATACTCGTATACCGATACTAAGCGATTTAAATTGTCATAACAATAAATACCTGATATTACTAGCTGATTGATTGCATTCATGTAATGCGCTATTTATAAATTATTGAAAGCGTAATTTTTTTGTAACATCTGGAATAGATATTGTGTTTAATAATTACATCATTATGTTGTTAGCCATTACAAGTTGCAATAGAATTGATGTAGAATCTTGTCCAAAAGTAAGAGTATTCAAAGTAAGTTTGCTTACTGTTAATCACAACTTAATATAGCAATGGACATCTTAACAATCTTTTATCAACATGGTGTTGTTCGTACGCCTGATTACGCAAGTATAATTACTTGATGAGACCATTCGACGCTAAAAGCAAGGTGTTGAATTTCGGTCGCTATTGTGTAACATATTAGGGATATATTATAATTTGTGCTTATAATAAATCCTTATAAATATTATTCAGATTTTTAGATGGTTCTGGAATAATACTAATACATATTAATAAATAAATATTATTTCGATTTTTTAACCGCTTTGGAACAATATAAATTTGAGACTTATGTAAAATTTCATCAGTTCTAACATTAGAAACTAATTCTGCTAATTCTGACTGGTTATATGTACACTACTTGTCAATATGTGTATATTATGTTTCTAGTAAAATCTTTTCCACTTTAGCAGTTCATTTTTACTAGTAGTAGAAAATAATACATGAAATCGTTAGGTAAATGTTGAAAGGTTGAGATAGGTCATTTGATTACTTAATCATTGTAAAGTTTTCTGTTTAGTTCCTGTTCAGTCTCTAATATCAACTACGCAACTTATAAAAAATGGCTTTATTATGCTGCCAATAATAATTTGTAGTTTTCAGATTAATTTGCAATCGTCAAAGTACAGCGTATAGAACAAATAGATCAACCTTCTTTCAATCATTACGCTATAACTAAGGAAGAAATGAAAATTAAAACAAATAAAATAAATAAGTAAGCGCAAAAATAACCTAGAACGAGACATTATTGTTTATTCAATGGCCGAGCAGTGTATTGGTGTATTGATACTATTGCTAATAAAGAAAATAGAGTATGACCTTGATGTTGATCATATTTAGCTTAGGATATAGTAACAAAAGATATATTTTAAAGAAAAGCTTATTAATAATAGTTATTTTAACTTCATAAAATGCACCTGTATTAATAATTTCAACCATAGTTAGATAAAATATGAAAAGGACGATACGGATACTATAAAAATACAAATTAAGGTGACATTTAAAGTCTCTTTTTTGAGCTAAGCTCATTGACTAAATACCAAATAAATACACTTTGCTCTTGGATTCATTTATGCTATGAAAATTATAGAATAAACAAATTCACATCCTGATAAATGTTGGCATGAAAGGTTAGGGTTAGAAAAGGTATAAAGATATCGAGTAATACTAATTGGCTATTACGATGATTATCTTCCCACATAATAATTTATACAATATCTTCTTTAATCGATAGCATAATAAGCAATTATTATGATTATTGTTATCTGAGATATATAGCACATTGTCATTCTGTATATTTTACATTGCCTATGCCGACTAAAGTTAATGCCGTTATTTTTGGACGATTATTGACGAAGAAAATGTCTAGTACTGTACTCTTTATCAATCTTCTTTCTAATGATGCCTTTCAACTTGTGTGTAGTGACTGATAAATAAATACTTGTACTGCAATCTTATTATGGAAATTATTAATATGTGCTCATTTTTAATCAACCTTTATTAAACCTCTATCGTTTTTCGAATGCTTATCATACACGTATTTACCGATAATTGGCGTGTGAAAATATGACATAATTGGCACCTTTGATCATGATGATAGTGTGCGCGATCTCTGACGACTATCAACCATTTAACTACAATGGCAAAATTACGATTATTTAATGGAGGTCTAATATAATGTTTGTTAGATCCTTTAAAGTGATTAAGTATTATAATTAATTTCTACTCCTGATTATATTTGATAAAACGGAACATCACACACTTGACACGATACGAATATTCTGTAAATCGTATTTAACTACCGATAGTTAGAGGTAGCTTTCTGTTACTTTAATTTACAGTACGTTAGTGATGAATCATCGTTAAGAACAAATTACTTCTTAAAGAAGAATATAATTTTTGAGAAAATAGCAATAACCGAGCAATCCTTAGACGAAGTATTCTGATTTATTCTTTGGTAATAATCAGCAATTCATTATATTTAATAAATCGATGATAGCATTGGTTACTTGTCATTAATCAAACTAATAAATTTCAGTTATAGATATAGGCGGCCTTTAATGCTAGATAATACTACTAGAGAATTGTATAACATTTACTTTAAAGAAAATTAATCATCAAATCAAATCGACGCTATATATTGTAAGTTTTATATGGCGATTAGCGATATCATAAAGAAGTGCCCCATCAGTATTTGAATGACGTAGAAAATATTTAAAACAATTAATTATCGTCATAAACGCTATAAATTGGATAATAAAGTTGAAAATATCTATAGACCTAAACCAAGGTACAGTAGTTTCGTGCCAGCAAACAATTTAAATAATAAAGTTGCTGAGAAACTTTTTTGTAATTGCTATGAATATGGCGCTATCGTACGTGATAGTCTAACAGAGGAATAGTCTTCTATTAATAAGCCTATCGCATGACTAGTAGATTACTACAATGTAAAATAGAGAAACAAATACATGTACGAGTATAAACTACTTTAATTAATGGCGAAATAGTTTATGTTGTAGGCATAGATTACCCTATTTTATCTTCTTTTTCTATCGATTTTTACTTTGTGATTCTTGCGCAAAACTAAATTGAAACAAATGGCGACGCTCTAAATCGAATTCCGTTGTCCCTTTATTTCCTTGTTTCAGACTTAATTTACTTAATATTTTTAGGCAAAAAATTCGCTTCTAAAATTTACTTTTATTAAGATATTTTTGGATTAATAACAATGTATAAATTATCGACTTATTTTAATATTAGATTGCAATAAATATGCTAAAATTTACTTTAAATAGAGGGCAAAGTTATATCAAGTACTATAACTGCCTCAAAACGACCCATGGTGTGTCACTTTTTAGAGTACCTGCTTAATTTATTTCATTCTTAATGCTGACGCTTAGTTCAATTTCGTTTAAGTAAAGTTCGCTAGTTAATTCGCGTTCTTTAATACTTGTATATTGCATTTTGTGAAAATAAAAGGCATCTGACATTGTTAATATCGTAAAAGAAAAGAAATCATCTGATCTCAGCTATATTGCAAGATCATAATTAAGCATTAATTAAGCTTTACTAGATATCTCTAGACATAACTACAAGTGTTATATTCACATTCCAATGCAGCAAATGTGAATATGTTGATTGCTACATTCTATTTTCCTTTCTATCTGTAGTTTCTAAGTATTATTATTAAATATATTTTTGTCTACAATCTGGTTTGGGTGGTAAATGCTTAGCGAAGCTGCCCATCAATTGCATCAGTATTCATGAAACACAGACGACTATTCTGAAAAATAAAATTCTCCACAGCGGTTATCGTAACTATTGTAATTATTCCCGTTGCAAATAATTTTGTCTAGTAACTCTTAAATATTTGACTAAAATAATGAAAATGTCAGAATATATTTGACGCAAAAATGGCAACACCAAAAAATAATGCCGTTTTTAGCATGAAAGTTTTATAGCAATAGTATGCTACGTGATTAAGAGTTCAACAATTTACTTTAACATTCCTGATGTAAATTTCATTCAATACTACTACTTACGTTAATTACCCTTGACACGTAAATCTTCTCACCAAACATAACTTGAATATTATGTGATGCAACCCTTAGCTAAAGATGCATTAAAAAGTTTGTCAGCTACAATATAATGCTATAATTTATTCTTATTTATTGTATTTCTTTTTATGTTTGAAGACACAATTCATCGTAACCTAAATACTGCATATTAAATAGTTCACTTTAGAACTTTACTATAATTTTTGGAATAGTATTTCCTTTCGTAATGTTAAAGGTGAGAAAAGTATCTACCACAGAAAAGCATATTACCGGTAATCTGACATTGAATAAATGACGTAGTTTTAATGTCTTACTAAACATGGAGGGAATTTACAGCAATTGTTATTTTAAATAACCGTGATGAATACGAATAGATGCAATGTCGTAGATTATTACAGAAGTTATAAGTGAAATTATTTTGAACTAATTTCTCTATCGCCGCATTTGTTTAAGTACACGTGATTTTAGTATAGGGTTTATGGTAGATTGATAGCGATATAATATTATCTGGAGAACATTTCAGCATAAATATATAATGGAGATTCCATTAATGGAAATATTAATAGTAGTTTGAAGGTACATCCGGATAGTATCCGTTTATTAACAACGTTAATTGCCTCATAAAGTTAATAGCAGAATAATAGTGGTATGAATTTTTCTATAAAGGTTATTCATCAATGTAACGAAATGAAATTTTTCTTCGTCATGTTTATTACTTCCTAAACAAAAAGTTCACGACAACTTTAACTTATTCTGTTTAACTATTGTAACATATTTACTTAGGAATCAAATTGACAGTGCGTAAGTCTATAGAAGAGGCTATAGATAAAAGAGCTATCTAAATACATTTCTAATAAGTTTTCATTCTCCATGAATTAATTGTCGACCGTTATCATAGTTATAAGAATGTTATCGCATTCGCTAATATTTTTAATACGAATATGCAGTTAATAACCGCTAAATTTGTTCTACTGCATAATAGTATAGTAAAACGATATCGTTGAATTTAATCATCTACTGGACTGGTCTGCAGATTTCTAGCGAATTCTCCTTGTTACCTAATAGAAGTGTTTCGTAGACGCAACAATATGGAAACCTAACAGTGCATAGATAGTAACGCCAGTTCCGTTAATCAAATATTAAGAATTTCTCAGTTTATTAATGCTACACATACTGTTTGTTTAAAACTTAGTGAACGAAATACGAAACTTCTATAGGGTGGAATTTAAGTTGGATATTTTCTGAGATCATTTATATCAATTCCTTATACATATACGTATATACGAGTAGTTTATTAGAGAAGTTGAAATACGGCAGCGAATTTAATCACGTTTGGTAGACTATCCCTAATCCTAGCGCTCATCTAATTGCTGGCGATAGCGATGAATTATCCCTTGTTGCTAAAGGTGATTTGTAATAAACAAAATAATGTTTTAGAGTTTATCTTTCCATAAATGCACCATATTGATATTGTGAAGGTAAAATACACAAACGGAAAGTTTTTATGGTATAACATCTTCTTCTTCTCTTACCTCAGCAATTATAACTCGCATTTTTGTAAGTTCCTGATGAGCATCTTTACCAGCTGTCAAAGATATTCGAAAATTTGACACTCTATTATTTGATTGAGGCAACGATGTTGAGCGGTTCGTGTTGATTTTGACTTGAAACAACTACGATAGCAAATGCAAATATAGTTAATAATAGAAGCTGAGATTATATAATTATACAGTACTCTATGCAAATGTTGCAACAATTAACGTATTTCAACTTTATTCCAGTGTAAAATAGAGCTGAAAATTATTAGACATTAAAAATTATATATTATTATGTAGTCAATTTATTTTATTTATACTATTTATATGAAGTGCTGAAATAAGTAGAATTTAACAATTTCAAGAATATAATCAATCTTCTTACTTCCCTACCTTTGGAATAAATACTAAGCAAACCGATGATGTTGTACAGAGAATGATGAACGTCGATTTCAAGGCAAATCCAACATTGTAAATGTTATTGGATAACATACCAACAATCACACCGGTAGAACTTAAAACGAGGATATTATAAATTGTGACAGCTAGTGAACGAGAATCATTAAATGTTTGAATAGGAACTTTACGAGTTCTCCAAGCTAAGCTAACACCATACATTAGCATGACTGATTTAAATACTAAAATAATAATTAGCCAAACGATGGAATAATTGGATGTACAAACTTGGATTCGATTTCGTATAATTTGTTTTTCATTTTTCTGTATTGATATAAAAAATTTTGGTTAATTGCAATGTAAGCTAGCAAGATTTAATTATTCTTTGCAATTACTGATACAAACTTACAACTACAGTACCAACATCGATTTCTGTTGTAGATACAGGATCAATGACACTCCATAAAGTTAGTATAATGATATCAACAATTAATAATTCGGCAACTCGAGTAAGAAGGTGGATATCTTTGATTACCTATAGTAAGATATTATAATGTCTCATTAATGTGATCGATTTAAAAGTAAGACGATTCACTCAAGCTATTCCGGAACAAAAGTTAATACCAGTGCGAAGTTACAGTTACTGCAATGATAGAGCTTATATTTATTCGCCGTTGGAACTGCAGTATTTCAGTCATGATCGCGTAAATTTCTAATGGTTCGTAAACAAATATAGGCAGAATATTGCTTTGTTTATCTTAGTTTTCAGTTTAATAATAACTTCATAGACATTATACGTAGGATATACACTTTCTACTCTTTGTTGTTAAGATATATCATTTTATACAGTGCCAAGGGCATTGGTTCTAAATATAAAATCAAGATGTCTAGTGCAGCGCAAGCAAGGATATTGGATATTTAGTTTTGGTAAGATGATTCCTGTTCCTAATTATTTTTTTCTGAAATTGATCAAGTAACGATTTAAGTAAAGCTAGCAACTCAGTAATTTTACCTTTTACCTGTCTAATAAAATTTTTATCCCAACTTAAAGTCAGTTACTACATTTAATGCGAACTAAAGAGTTCTGCATATTGAAGATAAGAGTAAATAGTGTATGAAGACTGTACTGAAACTATACTTTTCATTCTTATATACAGGCATTTCATATAGCTTTTACATTGAGTTAACTTTATAATCTCATTACACTTTAAGCGTTTACAATATACCCACGTACAGAATGATTTAGTTTAGTTATGCTTATTGACTTTAAGCATTTATAATCTTTACCATTTTCTACAATTAATTATTATTAAATTAGTTTGCCTATTGCCGTACTATTACGTTTTCAAAACTCTTCTCTAACAAGAAAGATTTGCTAGAAATCTCCTGATGAATCCACTGTAGAGTGTGTAGCAATGCGAAGATATTGCCAAGCCCGCATCAATTTCGATTTAATACGTTACAGAGCAACACCAACGAATGCGAAAGTGTTATCTTAGCTAAGATCACGGTCGGCAATTAATTTAATGCAAATTTTTATATAACACGAACGCCTTTTAGGCGATTATTATTTTATCTATAGCCTCTTCTACGGACTACTTACTACAAGTATTATACCTAAGCGAATATGCTACTATAGTCAAGCAGAATAACATAAAACTATAGCAAGCCTCCAAAATAGAAACTGTATTAAGATACCAGTAACAACAAAATCTCATTTCTTAACTAGTATATAAGTTAAGCTACATTCAAAGTACGAAAATTTTTCATTCTTTCTTACTGTATGATATTGTATAATGAAACTTTAATGACGAATTTGGGTAACTGTGCGCTAAATTGAGTAGTGCAAAGTAATTCAGAAAGTTAAAATTTCCCATTCGATAAAAGACTAACCAATCAATACAGGCTGGTTTTGCAATCTTATTGGAAAGACTAGTATAGCTCACATATCTAACTCTATTTCGAATGTTATCGCGTTAATGCTTATCATTTTATTTTTGGGGAGAGGGAATCGATCTACTGTAATGTTCGATATTGTGTGCTGATAACATGAATGAACACTTCGATTCCTATAAGTATTTCAGCAACAAGAGCATTTAACTTGGTTTTGGCTAAAGCGGTTGAAGTGGTTTTGCTAGAGACATGATTACTTTACTGCCATGAAAGTTTTGAATACCTTAAATTAGCTCCGTGTATATTGAATTCTTTACAGTATCTTATCCATAAGCCTGTGACTTTTATAATAGTTTGAAACTACATACTATATCTATATAGATGATGTGCTAAAGCAGCTAACTCGCAGCCATTTTCATATAAATCAGTGCACATACCGAATCAAAATGAATTGGACTATTAGACTGTTGGCCTATGTACCATCAATTATAACTAACAATTCGCAAATTATATTATCGAATTCTGATGTTGATAATTTATAAGAACATTCATCAACTATGGCTCAGAAATAATTTGAGTAGCAATGCAAACTTATTAATTTAAATATAATTGGTAATTTTAATATTTAATCATTGAAGCTTGTAACATTTTTGTGCCCAGAAAATACTATATGATATTAATGGAAATAAACCTTTCAAAAAGTGACAGCTGAAGATTATATCGTTATAACTATTGCACGAGAAGCATCTAGATACTAACCAGTCTAATTTTTGTCTTGTTAGTAAATATTTTGAATATTCTCCAGGTTTTTAACATAACCGAACCAAAAGCAATGGTAAAACCAATACTAAGTAGCCATATTTCAGCAACACAACTATATTTACGATCTTTAAGGGCAGGAATTACTGCGTCCATCCCACTAATTAGAACAGAAGTGTAACATAGTATACACCCTATTAAAATGCAGCAATTTAAATTCGGACTAGCCATTTTAATAAACCTACATAAGATATAAGATATGTTAAAAGATAATTTAGATTCATGAATTGGTCTAAGACAAATTGGATTAGCAGATAATAGTTATCAAGTAGTTACCTATTATTCCTTTTAATGAATGTAAATGCTATTAGTGCTAGGCAGTATAAAATCCCTAAACAGCTGATAGCGCTAAATACTATAAATAATTCGATAGCAATGGTCTTAATGGCTATCGTGATAATTAATCGATCCTGAGGTGGTTTGCCATCTATAACAAATGCAAATGATAAATAAGAATTTTATAATTAACTTATTTAATGTTTTACGTAGGATCATTAAATTATACGCTCTTACCTCGCCATAATATCGTTTTGTTATAAATTTTCAATTCATCGCCGTAAATTTTATAAAAGCCTATTTTCTGACGCGTATCCCAGCCTAAGATCAAATACCGCATTATATATAGCACTGCTCTCATAATGTTTATTAGCTAAATCTGTTAGAGCAGAGTTGGCTCTTTACCCTGCTGCTGCAAAACTATGACGTCTCCTAATCGGCTACTCCCTTGTAGGAAAGATATATATCCCTAAAAGGTCGAAATAATTCAAAGGTGTATAACTTTTATTTTATGCTTAGTGAATTCATTACCAATAAGCATTTACAGAAACGATAAAGGTATAAGCAAAATGGTTAAGATAGCATACAATCATCATTAAACATAAAATTTAGAGTCTAATATATTTTGTCTCAATAATAGTAAGTATCTTAATGCTTTGTTAGGAAATAATTCAACTTATTACAAATGTTTAGAACTATATAACTGGAGAATGGACAAGGATATACTAACAGTAACTCCCTGGAATGACAAATTCGATAATTCTTCGAAAATGTTCGATCTTATATAATTATTTTGATAGTTAAAGTCAGTTATTGAGATATTCTTCTGTATGAGACGAGATTCTGTTTGATTTAGCGCGAGTGCTATACTCCAAATAGAATCATATATTGCTCCAACAGCACTGGAGACATCACTGTCTTGAATTGTGTAATTTATTCGTTTGCTCAATTCTTCATAAAACTGCAATCCTGTCTGTGTCAGTAAAACATCATAATTACGGTTAATATTATATAGCTTAGAGTGGGCTTATCAACTAACCATTAATGCATTAAATGTATTAAATACTCGCATTACTATCATCATGATCACTGTGGACTGAGATGTATCATGCAGACATATATAAATCCAAACAAAGTATGCATAAAAGTGAAATATTTAATTTACAAGCAATAATAGTACCTTTCCTGATACCGCAGGAGTCTTAGATGGAGAATAAATTGGCGCATTAGTATAAAATGAACTGTTTTTGATTACTTCAAACAGTTGCTTTGCAGTACAATTGTGATCACGAGGGGATTCATCCCACCAGTTAGAGCTAAATAAACCTGGAAACCACCAGATATATTTTGATCCATAGTAATTTTGGCGATATGCCTGTTAAAAAAAAGAATACGAATAATAGATGTATCGACCTATCGTGGGTGTTCATTAATTGAATCTAGGAGTTAAGATTTAATCTTTAAATTGTTGGAAATGATATTTCAAAAGTTTGGTGCAAAAGTAAAAGTGATATACTCGTATTAGTTACAGTCCTATAATATCGAATGCTAGAACGATTGTATGATTTGATTATAATTTTTCTCTAACATACTTTAAATATTTAAAAAATACATGCAATGCATTTAGTAAAGGTCTTAAATGATCTTTATTATGTAGCTAACAGACAGCTTAATTGTTTACAAATGAGTGCTGCCACACAAATATTGATCATATAGTTTACCGCAATATATAGGTAGAAGAATATCCTGTAGATACGTCTGTATTTAGTTAAGAAACTTTTAACTGGGTTAATTAAAATCTTACTCTTGCATATTAGTCCACTTCAATACATTCTAATTTTCGAATAAAACTATTTACACTATAGTAATATATTTCTTTTATACGAGTATAAGCTCGTACAACCAAATCTTTGAAAGACTAGTACTATCCAATAGATGACTTAATCTTCTAAGTAGGGACTTACAATTACAGTAGTGATATTACGGATCGCTATCGTTTGACGTTTAACATTTTCATAATAAAGAAAATTTCAATTGTTATCAGAATATTTCTCACCGTGCATAGCAGCCTTCTAGCATCGCCTGTGTATCCAAAATGCAATATTATTCTAACATCCTTAACCTGAACAGGTCCGAAAAATGGCTAATCACTAAGTATTTCTTAATGTAAGTTACTTTTGAGGCAATTATGTTAATTAATTAAAATTTGAAATAGATAAATAAAAATGTTGAAACCTTCGTTTTGTAGTTAGAATATTGTAGGGTATAGAAAAATTCTAATTATCATTTACATTTACGTTGAGTTTTAATATGAAGTAATGTAATTCCATTCTTTTGCTATACAGATACCTTTATTGGAATATAGTTTCTACATCTAAGTTACGAGTATTATATTCAATTTAGAAAAGTTACCTTCAAACTGTTTAAGGCAAAGCTACCATCTCCGGTGATACTTTCTATAACAGCGACATCCACGTTGGCTTTAGTCATTTCGTTTAGCACTAGTAATGCAGACTAAAATTATGAAAGAGCATAGAATTACAAATACAAATATATTAGAAGTTGAATGCCTGATAGCAATTGAAGAAGGTAAAACAAAGAATACTTCTGTAAGTTATGGACTGGCCAAAAAAGTGTTAGCATGCAACCACAATTCAATAAATGAAAACAAATTAACATTTCTTGGGATATGACTAATTATGGAACAGCAAAATAAAAGCGTTAATTAAATAGTAAAGTGAATTATTTGCTTTTACAAAATTATATATGCAACTATTAGCGCAGTTTTTGACCAATGCTTAAATTTTATTAATGCATCATTCACGAACGATTAACATATAAGCTATAGCATAAAGCAGCCTCAAATTATATTCTAATAATTTATAGGCTAGAGTGTCACTAAATAGCGAAACTTTCGTAAATTAATTCTTTAATTAAGTTTCCTTTTTTAATTTTTTTGTACGTTGAAGTTATCTAAACGAATTATATGTTCTGTATGAAACAAATGCTGCTTTCTCAGAAAACAAAAGTATTTATTCTTCCACTTCGAACCTTACGTTTCACCTAAACGATTTTTTGAGTCTTAAGAAAGCTATAAAAGAATATAGTAATTACTCTCAGACTATATCACGCCATGCGAGCTCCATTGTTGCGCACAAATAAATAAAATTTTGATTTTGTTTGCTTAGGATTTTTTAAAATAGATCCTATTGCAATTAATAGTCTGCAGCCTCAAAATTTATAATCAAGCATACCTTAGGATAAGCGCCAGATGAACTATGGACAATCCCAATTTTATTCCACTGAAAATGCTTAAAGAAAGCCAACCTGGCTGCGTTAAAACTCTTTTCCGTTACAGCTGTTCGAAAATAGTATGGATATATCGATCTATCGTCCAAAGCAACAGTTATAGAAGCGTAACCAATCTGTAAAGAAAAACTTAAAGTATCATGTATATTATAATCTTAAGAAGCGCTTATAAATAGAATTTTTCATGGTCAATACGTATACTTGATCAGTTTGGAGTAGTTAAAAATAAGTTTATTTTTCAAAGAAATCTGGGATATGCTAATAACAAAATCTCAAGCAAGACCAAATATGTTATCGGCATTTGTTATAAGTGTGCTCAAAAATTTGGAAATCAAGCATGCAGCTATAAACGAACAACGCCTATGTTGTAATAACTCTTCTGCATTTTGGTATTATTAAACAGTATCGCACATTATGCTAACACATACTGTAATACTGGTGAACATTATAAGATCTATCGAAATCTCAACAGTATTACCGCATATGATGCTATTTCCATAATGTTCTAATCACATATTGAAATATTATCACTTCAGTCTAATATGCAATAGAGCAATTCAGTGCTAGTTTAAATATTGCAATTTTGGGATTTACTAGTAACCCCAGACAAAGCTAGCCTTTCATGTTTAACTGACTGATAACTCCAACTTAATGTACTACTTCTGCTTGTATTATACAAAATAGCCTAAATTAGTGTAAGCTAATGTAGTAATTATGGTATGTGAATAGGGAAAAATTGAGACAATAGGCATATTGTATGATCAACATAGTAATTACGTAGTAATAGATAGAAATGTGTATAATGGAGAGGTAGGAAACTCTAGAAAGGATAGACGAGAGTTAGAACCTATTACGACGGAATTAACAATGCCATTTAACTGATTAATAATAATAAGGGACAGCAACCACCACTCAAGTGGAGTTAGTAGCAGTTATAATCTCTGTAAGGATGTTTATATTCTTTAATAAAACTGCTTTAATTACTACATTTACAGGCAGTTTCCTTTCTTGTATAAAAAACTGAGAGAAATGGGTAGAAGAAAATTTTGTTACAACCTGCATTTAAATCACGTAATGAAAGAATTACAAACCTGAACTAAGTTCCAGTATTTTGCTATTGACGCAACGTATTCACTAGCAGAAGATATCAATGGACCGACAATAGCTATTTTGGTGGGTGGGCGTAAAATTGAATCGATCATGGCTTTAGTTGCTATTGGTCCATAAATCTGTAATTAAAAGCAACATTAAACAAGGTTTATATAATCTAAGATACCAGATACACAAAAATAATAAAAAGTAAAAGCTTTTCCCTTAAATGACAGGTGGTTAAATTTCTCTTAGGTGTAGCGTTATTCCACTAAAATAATTTTATGAATTAATTAAATACACGACGAGATGCCAATTCAATCTAGTAGTTTACAATATACCAACATTTATCTCAAATTACTTCAGAAATTGAATTCAATTATCGAATTCTGCACAATTATTAGCGCCTGAATACTTCTCTTGATATTGAAAATATAAGAGCCTAAATTTACTAGATGGATTGTAAAAAATTTAGATTCTCCCTAGTTAGAAGTCTCATCAATGATCTAATAGTGCATTTTTCTAATGGAGTTTTCGCTAATAAATTAGAATACTGAATTTGCGTAGTAATCTATTTAAATAATTCTTTATTTTTTAACTTTACTTTGTGATATTTGCCCTTTATTTGTAGAGCATGAAGGGAAAATTTAATTAGCCCAATTAAGAATGGAATACCGGTAAAAGAATAAATTAACAATTGCCAATAGTGATCATCATCAGTATCATAGCGAAATTGGATGAAAATCTTTTCTAGTCTTTATTTTATTCTGCTAAGAATTAAAAAATTTTCTACTGAAAATTTCCAACGATCGATATTATTCGACCTTGTATGAAATGATAGTAATCTTTAAGAAGCTACCTTAATTACACACTTGTAGATGGACCTGTGAATATGCTGAATTACTAATAGTTAATCAGGAAACCTTCATTTTTACGCTTACCTGGCTATCTAGGTATTCAACCTGTAATCGGTAGTTGGGCAAAACATAATCAGCTTCATTGATATTGTTAATGGCCATCTTTGCGGCTGTAACCAAGTGCTGGGTATGGAAATACCACTTAAAATATGGTACTAAACACATGATGGTAACATTTTCCTTACATAAGTTGCCTTGGACCAATAAAACGGCGGCGTAAATGCAACAGTAGCTCATTAAACTCTTCATAATACTAAATACACAAATAATTTTTCGTCATAAGTGGATAACCAAAATTATGAAATAACATTAAGAAATAAGCAAGATTATACTTCTTTTTATGGATGCTTGCCTTATTTAACTCAAAACAGTTTAAGTAAATATTTATCCGTATTATAAGTTTTCTTCAAAGCAATCTGAACATCTGGACAGGCTGTTACTATTATGTTTCCAATATACAATTTAGAGGTATTCTAATTAAATAAAATAATTAATAATTAGTATCGGTACTATTGTTGTGAGCTCTGTTTTTAAAATTTTAAGTATTCTTTGTTCCAAAATTATTTAATTATCACCCAATTTTAGATTTTGCTATTATACATATTCATTTCCCTACTTAGATAGATAAATCTTAAATTATTCGTAACATAAAAGGCCTTCTAATACGGCCTTTAAACAACATTATAAATTTTCTAAAGATTTTATCTATTAAAAATTGACCTTTTATTCAACATCGTAAGCTATCTTTTAAGAAGTAATAAGTAATACCTCATTGCTTTGAATAATTATAATCAAAATATTATTTGCAATATTTAAATTTTTAATGTAAATCAGTCACATCTCTGAAAATTGAATTGCTTTGAAGTGAAGAGAGAGAACCGGTAATTAAGCTTAAATTCTACAATTTTTGAATGCTTCAAAAATTTTAATTGCAATAAAACATCGAATCTAACTTACGAATTACTACTCGTGTGAATTCTCTTTATAATTTTTAAAAAGACCTTTAAAATCCGCTGGCATAGTATCGTAAATCTATGAATTAAAACGTCAACCCTATACGATAGATACTAATTTTATTATTTTGATCTAGCTACGATTACAGCTAACGTTGCTATAAACAGAGTTAAAATGATTTTCAAAACAATAACTAATAATCATACATTTCGAATAGAAATTTCTCACTATTCTAATAGTTTATGCGTCAGTAAGTAAAATACATCAACTATGACTGAATCTGGTATAAGGCAAGAAGATAATTGTTTTCTAGTTATAGATTGCATTGCTATCAGTAATCTACGTGACTGCTTTAGCACAAAAAAAGAATTCGAAATCCCATGACGCTTTATTTATAGATGATTCATCTACATATATTCTAACACCCCAGAAACTTACAATAGATGAAATTTTATAATTAAATGGTGAAAATTGATGAGAATATTTGTCTGCACTTCCATATAACGTAAATTTAAGGACTAAATGCCAGGTTCAATAGTGGTTTTACTGCGATAAGAAATTACTTTACTCCACTTGCCAAATCGGAAAACAGGATATGTAACCGAGTTTTAAAAATAATCTATTACGAACACCCTCAATAAAGTGAAATTTTAACATGAGAAATATACTATTTCAACAAAGTGCTCTTAACGCTATTTGTACGGCAATCCTTCGTGTAGAGCGCCGAAGTTGCCAGTAGCTCAGCTCTGTCTTTCCATTTGTATCGCGACTCTGTAGGTTACTAGAAAGGGATTTTCGATAAGGCACTTTTGAATCTTTATTATACTGTTGCCGTATAAGTAAATGCTTCATAACGATGAGCATAAGTGCCATTACGTTTTATAATCATTCCAAATCAAGGGAAAAAAATCAATGTAGAATCTTTTGTCCTTTCTCAAAAGTAACAATGCTATAGAATTACGTAAATAGGGTCTCTCTTACATTTAAGCACTTTCTTAACACATTACAATTCCTACCCTATCATAGCTTTATAATTTATTACGGATTAGAGATATTATTTCAAAAATTCAAAATTTTTGTTAGAAGTAGTCAGAAGCTATTGTAGTAAAGGACAACAAGCCGAACCCTTTATAGCTTCAGTATGATATATTATTACTTTACGATAGAAAATACCTAGAAAGTGACAGTATCTTTAAGCTCCACCTTGCCAAATCTTGATATCGTCATCTTTTCTTCTTCACTATTTTACAAGCTTTTATATAGATTACTATAGGAATGAGATAGAAGCAATTGACTAATGTAAAGAAAGGGTGTTTGATAGTCTATTGGGATTATATATGAATTCGACTCGGTAACAAAGCCCTATCCACGGAGAAAGGGAATTTATAACTTGACAGTAAAGTACTGTAGTGTAGGCTGTAATCGTACAGTTACCGCATAACATCATTCTAAAACATCAACTGTCAATACTAATGTCAGAAAAGTAGTCATGGTTGTCATAAAAAAATTTTGGCGAAGCCTATAAATGATAGTGCTATCAGCGAATCAGAAAATTTAGAGTAGAGAGTAAAAGAAGATTGTTTTGAAGAACTTATTGAATTTTAAAGGACTTCGTGGGTGAATTATTTTAAGTGAAAACGTTCTTCTTTTTGTTAGATTGGTTGATTGCTGACAGTTTTAGTTCTGTCATCTTTTTTATTTCTGTACTTATAATACTCAGAATTAAGTATTTAAATGGTTGTTTGATCTATCTCTGTCACATTTTTTTAATAAATTGTTATTCGATTGTTTGACCAATTTTTATTTGGTATCAAAGCTTCGTTAAGTCGACCAGAGTGCCACGAAAGTAGAATCAAAGTTTGCAAAAAGTTTTGTAGCTTGGTCTCAACGTTTTACAATTCATCACACTGTTGTAGAAGTATTACTAGTAAAGCTTTACAGAGGTGTATAAGCAATCACTAGTAAAAAATTATAGCAAAAAAAGATGAAAGAGAGTTTACTGTTACCCAATTACTAAATTTAGCAGTAAGGATTGTTTTTTCTGAATAATAGCAATACTAGCTGAGATTAATTCATGTGTGAAATCGCACTACTTTTCATTGTCGTGAAATGGGGGGGGGATGGTAAAATTAGACCAAATAATTGGACATTAGTAAATTTTCGTTCCATCCATTAGTTCATAAAATCCAATACAGTCGGTTATTATCAAATGAGCAGTACGATATTACGAGAATTTAAAGTTAACCCATTACCAATATTGCGACTGCATAACGATTACAGTCCAAATTATAATCTGTGTTCAAAAATATTAGTTTTAGAAATCCTTAAACCGTGAAGCTACTTGTTGGGACGTAGTAATAAATGATAAAAACAGACTCTAGATCTAGCTATATTCAATTTATTAGTTATGCTATAGAAGTTACCAACGAGTAACTGAACAACAACTAAATTAATAGCGATATTATACCAACGAGTATCAAGATCCAATCTAATCAACCTTTTTTCGTAAATCTCTCGTACAGTCGATATCATTCATGCATTATATTGATCGGTATTAACGGTCTGTTGAGCAATGACGGGTTACCATTACGTCCGTAAATTTAATATATGTATGTCGATTGAATCATTAAGTGGGTGTAATAGGACCTCTGTCAGTAATATTAAATGGCAGTAGATAACATACGTGTTCAGGCTGGAATTCTTGCTCAGCTCTTACTAAGAGCTGTATTTTAACTTTTCATAATTTCTTATAGTATTTAAGTTAATACTACGGTTTGACAAAGTTATAATCTGCCGTATTTGTAATGCTTTAGCTGCGTTGACTTCCTTTGACCAAGATACCTGTTGTTCACTTGCTTTATGCTATCTTATTTTAAGTCTGAGTATAAAAGTGTCACACACCACTAGTGACAAAGTAGTCTACACACGCCAATCCTTGCGGAGAACGCCACTTACTAACTTAAAGAGGCGAGATTAGTTATATCACCAACTAATTCAGTTCCAACAACCGAATACTATGGTATAATTATAGCGTCACAGATGATGTAGACGAGATAGTCAGAGATTTACTATCATTTATTACTGAAGGAATCTTGGCACCCAAGATTATAGTCTTCGCAATTAAATATCAATTGAAAACTAGTTGACTATCTAACCGACTAACGAACTAAAAAGGAATCTTCAGGCATCAGCCTTTTATAGTCTCGTCAGAAACTCCTGGTGCATATAATATAAAAGTATCCTTTTAAAGTTATAGGAATTATTATGAATATTGCCACTAAAGACTTCATATAAGATAATTAATTAACAACCTCTATTGTTAAGAACTGATAATTAATTAATAAATTAATAAAGAGATTAACTAGTAAACACGAGGTGACAATTTAACACCTTAATGATATAATTAATTAATTAAATCAATTGTCAACAACACTAACAGTGCATTATCATATTAATCAAAGATTAAATAAGTTATATGAAGAAATGACAATTAATAAAACGTCAATCCACACAAGCAATATTTAATATTACTCAATAATTATAATTAGGACGAGCTTACGCATCGTAACAAAAAGCTAATTATTTTTGGTTGCTATTGCTTCTTCTTTTTATTATAGATTGTTAGTGAGAACTACTAAAATAAAGTTGTAAACTAAATTAAGTTGTATTTTAGCAACTATTCTTTTGAGTCTATCCAGTAGGGTATTTCTAGATAGTTCATGCCACTTAGATAGCTGTGACAAGATCTCAATTAAAAAAGGTTTACTATCCATGCTTGATTCTTAACTTCCGTGTCTTTAAAATATTATTATACACTTATCAATATCAGGCAAGCTAAATTGTTAATCATGTTTTCTGCTTGATTTTTACTATTGGCAGTAAACCACCGCAAGATCGATCAATTTTTATCATCGTTATTAAATCCATTGCAACAGTATTATTTATCTCATTGAGTACCGTTTGCTACTTAGGTATTATATTTTCCTTAGCCGTAATGGTTTTAATTGCTGTAAAAAGGCATAACAGGTATTATATATTATAAAGAGAATTCTCGATTTAATAAGACATATTTCTTAATATCTTCATTTTACCGTTTGGGGATGCATACTGTGCTACATTTCCGTAATAGTAAATGGTGTCGATACAGCAAGAATAAGAGCCAAGAATAGAAGATTTAGCTGTATAGCAGAAATATGGCTACTTAGTTTGGGGTTCACTATATCGTTCGGCTCAGTAATGTTAAAAATGTGGAAAATATTTAAGATATTTACAAATGTAGCAAACTTGAATTTGGTAGGTGATCATCACGAATTTACCAACATTTAATTCCCACTTAAATTATATACTCTTACTAATCTTCACGAATATTAGTCCAAACTAGCAAGTTAAAATTCTCATGATTAATAGAATGTAAGTAGGAGCAGTCACCACAAACTATTGTTATAATGCCTTATAACCATCGTAACTATATCTTAGCAATTAAATATAGATGCCATGCAAATAAAATACAACACGTGAAAAATAGAATAGAAATTTTAATTTTTGTAGTGATATTATGCCTTAAGCTAAAGATCAAATATTATGTACGATGATCATCAAAATCAACTTATTTGTAGAAGATCATCAAGCTTTTTCTAAATACTTAGAAAAAAATGGGATGGTATGTTCAATAGTTATTCTTAACTATAAATTATGTCAGTAATTGAATCTAATACTACTGTTTTCGTTTTTAGATCATCAAAGATATAATTCTTATTAATCGATTGGCGCAGCTCATTTTGATCGATACTATTATCTTTGTGTGATATATACCAATCACGAGATTCCAAATTTTAGAAAAACAAAGGCTTTATTGAATCTTATGCAAAGATTAACTACACACAGCTCTACTCTAGCCGAATAATACTACTAAAGACTTCTACAACGAACTAACAGAATAATCTAAAGTTGCATGCTTTTATACTTTTCGTAGCATTCGCAGCTACAATCCACATGGCAACCTTTAACCTTATTTTACACATAGTTAAATTATTCTTGGCAAGACTATTCTACTGTGGACCATTATTAATCCAATATGGATACGACTACAGTATTTGCGTAGACATCATTCACACCAGCCAAAGTACAATGAATTAACCATATCCTAATATATGATTTACAGTTCTTTTTATACCTATAGCCTTATTAGTAACTCAACACCTTACTGTACATAGTCATCTGTACTCTAGCATTCGTCTCTACCACTACAGTCTATAGTTATAGCTACCAAATATCTCTTAGGATAAATATCTATCGTACATTATACTAAAGTAAAGTACACGGTATAAAGTTACTGAACCTCTCTCTGACAGGTCTATCAAATGGTAATACTATCTGTTAAATGAGAACATTATCGTAAACCGTCAGCATAGCGACGGGAGTTTGTAGTAGTTGATACTGAAACAGTAATAATAAGCCTTTTCAGAAACATAACACTTCTTAATTTACCGGCTATTCAATGAAATATCGCTTCATTTAAAAGCAATATTTTTACTACTTGTGGCATAACAGTTAGGAAATTATATAAATTATCGTAACCAAATTTGTACTTCCGAAAATTCCTTCGATTAGGTAATTACCCTTTCAATATTTAAACTGGCTATGCTCCTATACGGTGTTAGTCTAGCTTGGAGAAATCGATAATTTCTATTGATACACTAAATGATTCTCGTCCATCAGCTTTCACTATTTATAATATATTTGCTTTAAGTTGTACTTGCGTTGCTGCTGGTATGCTGCCTAATTATATTAAGAAGTTGCGATTAATTATCACCAAAGTAAGAAATCTTCGAAGCCTTATCAATATGCTCTGTATTATTGCTCAATACCTGTCTTCAGACCGATGTAGTTCATCATATAAAGGTTTGCTTTATTAATACTGATAGAGTAACAGTTACTGTTAGAATTACAACCAAAATTATTCTTGTTTATTAGATAGTAAAGCATATAAAATCAAATGCTATAGCTGCAATCAATTTCTCTAAATATCTCTAAATCTGTATCCATTAATTCCAGTATGGTATGTAAGTGTAAATAATAAAAGTTGGAGGTAATATCGCTTTAGATTGCCGTGACTTCCATAAAATTAGGAAAAGTCAATCACGATGAATCTTACTATTAGACTATTACAAAAATTTAGTAGGGATAATATCAAACGGTTTATCCAACTGTTATTTAAGAAATATGGATGTATAACCAACATCGAACATAACGTTAATTAATAAAAGGAGTATAATTGCACAGTGCCTTGAATCAATTTTTTGTATATGAATATGAAAATTTTAAAGTATATGCTTCCTATTGTCATCACAGTTTTTTGATAAAACATTATTAATAGTATCTCTTTATCGTTAAATCCGCAAAACTTACGTAATTTTGTAGACGAATTAATATCGTTGTAGCCTTTGTTAGGATGATAATAATGTTTATCTTTATATATATCTGCATTATTATAGCAGGAAGAAAAGCTTCAAATATGGAAATAAATGCTCAACTTCCCACTTTAATAAGAGAATAACGTTTCAGCATGTGTACCATTAAAAATACACGTTTAATTGGTGATTGGCTTATTACTTGTAATAGAATGATGAATTAAATAATTTATATTTAAAAATTGGCTTTATCAGCGGCTAACTTTAGATTTTGGGCTAGATTTTGTATATCAGTTTATAGTTAGCAACAATATCGTAATAATTTGACTCTAAAGCCAAAAATCAAGTTTACCGAGGTGCTGTATGTAAATATAAGATTTCCAAATTCATGATATACGAATATGAGTTGATATTCTTTGCTTGCAGTGCTCGTATACTAATATAATAACATACTATAAAATAGGAAGAACTGCAATTTTTGTATAACAGAAAATTTTCGCACGATACATCATGATCTTCCCAAACATTGTTTGACAGTTAAAGTAGCTTGCAATTGTGATGAAAAGATGCGATTGTGAATTATTAGGTTGAATTCAAAATCTTTGATGCACCTGTTATTAAATTTGCTTATAGATGTTCTATAATACAAGTTTCTTCCCACGTATAATAATAGCACATTTTCATTCGATATTCTCTACGACTATGCATAATGTACAGTACTATATCATAATTACAGTATTTAGAATAAGGAAGAGATCGCAGTATTAATTCCGATCTAATTTAATACCGTATGCTTCTTAAACAGGGGATAAAGTGTCTTTTCAAAAATACAAATGAACTACAGTTTCTTGTAAACTTCTCTTTATTACATAAGATTAGGTTCGTATCAGAACTATCAACGACTAGCTAACTGCAATCAGACTATCACTGGACTATATGAATTATCACAGCAATATTCACAATTTATATACAATTAGTTACACAATGATTTTCTTTCAAGCACAATCATGTCTTACTAATTTATTTACAAGATCATATCTAAATTTACTATTGCGCTATCAATTCATAATTCGCGCTTCTAATTAAAGCGTCCCAATGCAAATCTCACAATACTAACATAATTAACACTATCTATTATTATCTCAGATTCTTAATATAAGCATCTGAATATAATTACTACTACGCGTACTGTAAAGATCTTTCACATTTAGACCCGTATGCAGTCTTACAACCTAGCGTAAAATTTATCTAGGTTCTTATTATTCCATAATCTTAATCTTAAGCTTATTTGGGGCTTCACTACAAACAGAAAAAAGTATTCCAACGACCTTTGCAAGCCATGTCTGAGACGGCCCATAAGCAATTAAAGTATTGATCATTGCTAAAAAAGCTCACTGCTATAAAAAAACTGCAAAGGATAAATTATAATTAATAAATTTAAAAGAATTATTTTGTATTCTGATATTGCAATTGAGATACATTAGCTATTAAGGATATTATGATCAAGGCAAGTGTAATATATGTCATAAAAATAGAGGTAAGTATTTTTGTATAATATTTGGTATCCCAGTGCGATGGCGGAAGTTTAATGGACAAAATGCGAGCAATTAAACCATTGAGGTAGTAATTCTTAGCAATAGCAGATTGTATGCTATACCAATATAGCTTCATAAATGATCATATTGTAATTTCAGTACCTGAATTAGTCATCTAATCTTCATTTATATCCGTAAATTTGTCTTAATTGTGCAATTTTAGTCTAAATTTAACATTTAAATCTATGATAAGGCCACTGATATTATTAATAATGGCTGCTATAAAAGAGAATACTGGTTGTCAAATTGTATAATAATATCAATTCTTTAATTTTTATTTAACGTGCAAACAAAGTTTCTAAGTCACCTATGAGATTAATAAAAATTTTGTAATGTGTTTAATACTTTTATTAACTTTTTAAACTAGTCGATGTATTTCTTTGCTCTTCCTATTACATGCTTAATTTGTAGCAAGCAATAGGTAGAATAAAAGTGAGCTCATTCCGCCTGCTTTTGGAACAGTTACTTCTTGAAGCAAATATTTTATATAAGAGTCTTTAATATAATTGCTAAATGTTTAAAATGGGAACAGTTTACTTTGTTATGCTAGTTATACAATGAATTTCTTTACAATTATTACACACACACGTACGCACATTTTTCTTAAAATGGATGCTACATAACACGATTTATTAATAAATACGGATACTTGACCATCGAATATTACGTTAGTAACTCTTATTCGATAAAAGTACTCTGACGTTGGCTGTCTTGCTGATCAGAGGTCTGAAATTTAATAAGCTTTTCTTCTTGCTATAAAAAAGGATACATCAAAATATTAAACATTAACGTTAATTGCTGATGTAATACATAGCTATAGTCATTTTAGTAAGAAAAACTATAAATTACGGTATTTGCAGATTGGGTTATAACGGAGTGCGATGAAAGACATACAACAGAAGGTAGGTAAGAAGAGAACAAACAACTTCCCATTGCTAAACTTTGAATATCATCATTTACCCTCAAACATAAATCAAGCAATTTCTAAACGTTATTGTGATTTCTAACTGATTCTGGGGACTAATATTTATCAAAACCTGATCGTAGGTAATATGTTCTTATGAAGTATTGCTACGTTCACGTTTTGATATTTATTGCTATTAGAATGAGTATTAATGGTCAACATTTAAATTTTATCCTTTATATAGTGTAGCTGTCTTAAGCAGAAAATTGTACTTGAATATAACTGCATAAAACATACAACATTAAAGGCTAACTATGCTATGATAGTATAACGAAAGAGATAGAGAGCTTAGAATACTTCAGAATTTTGTTTAGATATGATCTTATTAGTCGTTGGTAACTGCCAATTTTTCTAACTAAATAAATTGAACATATGGACGGATTTACAGCCTGATCATTCTTGATTATTGTATTTCTACTAATATGATTAGAAGGAGCATTACATAAAGCTACTGCTATTCACTAACTGATTTTATAAAGGGAGCATTACTTCAATGAAGAAGTATTTGTGACGTAAAATTAATTTCCAAGTGCTTTATAAGAGCCCTAGACTCGTATTATAACTTAAAGTAGGGTAGCTGCGCGCTAAACTATGTTCAAAAATGTTTTTTAAATTATAATACAGCGGATTGATTACATTTGGTCATAGCTATCGATTGCACTATCTAGGCTAGTAAAAGTAAGATCTAAGATAAATACGACTGGAGGGTAACTTTGTTCTATAGAATAATGTTAGCTGCTTGTATAAAAATAGTTTTACTGCACTAGATTTAAACAGAAAGAAATATGACTTGAGGGGACTGATGGCAGCACTTATTGCATAGATGAGGTAAAACTTCTGTACCTTCAATTTCTATCAAAATAATACCGCTTTCTCTAGCGATCGATCCAGTTAATTAAACCATTTTTCAATCGCTGTGCATTACTTTATGGGTTAAATGAGCTCTGCAAATGTGCTACGCCTCTTCTACCGTAGCTGATCGAATATTATGCTATATTGGTCAACATGATGTTGCTTATCATACAAAATAAGAGAAAATTATGGTATAAGCTATCAAATTAGTTAAACTTCTTACTTCTTTGACAATTAATCGCAACTTTCTAATTTCTAATTGCTGATCACCACAAGTTGATCCAGTCAGATTAGCAGAAGAAAGCTTATTTTCTGATTTAGTTAATGCGACTGCATGTGGCGGATTAACTTTAACCTGTAATAGCTGATACGATCAAAATAAATGAATCACTAATATTTAATATCCAAATTCTTGACACTGGTAAATAATACTACTCTACTCAATTCAAGCTTACAAGCTATTGCAGTATAATCAAAGCAAACTTTCTATACTGAATCAATCTTATACTTAAACACCTGTATCAGATACGTTTTCCTACAATTATCCATCAATTTGGAATTAAGTTTATAATCCTGGGCTTATATTTACAGTTAGTCTTTAGTAAGAAGAATAAATCCTACTATACCTTAGGAATAAATACTAGACAGATTGATGATGTAGTACACAAGATGATGAACGTCGATTTTAAAGCAAATCCAACATTGTTAACATCATTAGACACCATTCCAATAATAACTCCAGTAAAACTTAATACGAATATATTATAAATTGTCAAGGCCAATGAACGAGAATCATTCAAAGAATTGATAGAGACTTTACGAGTTCTCCAAGCCAAACTTACTCCATATAGCAACATAACTGATTTGTATATTAAAATAATTATTAACCAAACAATCCAGTTTTTAGAGGTACAGACTTGGAGACGATTTCGTATAATTTTATTATCAGTTTCCTATAAAAATTAAATGAAAAAATATCAACTTATGAAGGACTCCTATTTCTTATCGAACCAGACTACCGTAGAAGTATTTCCGATTCTTATTATTAATTTCATTTCTAAACCATACCATGACTTCTCCGATATTTATGTCACTGGTAGCGATAGGATCGATAATATTCCATAAAATCAAGATAAGAATATCGATAAGCACCATCTGCGCAAGTAGAATAATAAGGCGCCTATCTTTGATGATCTAATTTAACAAGATGAATTTATTCAGTTTAAATTTTAAATTTTTCAATTTCTTCGGTATTTTACTTTCTATTTATCCTTTAACTATGATCTACATTAGATATTTGCTAAATGATCATTTTCACGTCTACACTGGGTAAAAATAATTGAACGACTTCATTACATATCCGCATATGATTTAAGAATATTAAGTCCTTTCCTAACACCATGAAGTATAGTTTAAATCTAATACTACTAAGAGCAAATGGCAGTTATACTGATGGTAAGATTTTAGAAAGCAATTTGCACATGCATTGCTACAAATTCTAACTCGATATCAATCGCGTTAAAGCTATTCTACACGTCATCGTAGCAAATTCTACTTTCGCTCAACCATACTGTAATGGAAAAGCTTGTTAACTATTTCTTCATTTTGGTGGTATAATTAAAAATCTTATCAATTTCTATTTTATTTTCAACTAAAATCTCAAATGTCATAATTACAACATTCTATTACTTAGAAGTGGATTAGGGCGAAAACAACTAGAAAATAGAGCATGCTAGGTTTCACACTGGGTTTTAGATTTAATTTATGTTACTTATTTAAATTTGTAATGAATGTCCGATCACAGATGATCGAATAATTTATAACTTATAACCGAACCTAACATGACTTAAACATACTGTTTGGATTTATTAAAACAGGTATAGATAGTTTTAAAAAGGTAATACTTATTAGGTATTTTAATTTACCATTTTCAATTTTGCTACATTGGTAAAAATTTTGAATATTCTCCAAGACTTCAACATTACTGAACCAAAAGCAATTGTAAAGCCCAAGCTAAGGAACCAAATTTTCGCAACGCATGTGTATTTTCTATTCTTGACGCCTATAAGTCGTGAATCCATACCGTTTACCATAACGGAGGCGTAGCAAAGTATGCATCCAAACAAAATGCAGTAATTTAAATTAGGACTTGACATCTTGATATATCTTAATAAAAAAAAATATTTGATACTTAAATGCCTCAAACTTCAATCAATATTAATGGCAAACTTTTATTCTTAGATGTTAAGAATACCTGTTATGCCTCTTAATTACAATAAATCCTATTATAACGAAAGAAAATACAATCCCTAAACAGCTAATGATGCTAAATGGAATGAATGCTCCAGCGGTAATTGTATTAATAACGACGATCACGATTAGTCGATCTTGAGGAGGTTTCCCATCTTAAATAAGGAAAGAAATAGGGCCGTTACTTATAAATGTCAATATATGGTTTAGAGAAAGTAATACATAAGGTAAAGAGTGATTAGCAACCACAAATAAGAATACTTTGCGTACAAAATTATGTAAATTAAAGCTTTAAATTTAACTCTCCCTCAACATTAAATTACGTTTTGTTATAGTATAGTTAATTAATAGAATTTGCTTGTAGCATTACCCACCTTGCCATTTAAGTGTATCATTATGGATATTTAATTTATTGCGTACAATGTCATAAAAAGCAACCTTTTTGTAGGAATCTGTACCAAAGAATCCAAGAACAGATTATAAGGTTTTGCTATTTTTAATTTGATAAATAAGGTATGAAAGGAATTTTAAATCAATACAATGTTAAATGCACCTTGTAATTGCCAAATGATGACATTACCTAAACGGCTACTTCCATTTTTAAATGAGATGGGTCCCTATTATGTAACAGCATACAACAAATACAATATACTAGCCAGTAAATCAATTAAGAAATATGAATTAAATTGGTTTCATGAAAATGCCAAATATTAGTAACTAGTTGTGCCAACTTTGCAATATGCGAGTAAGCCAGCAATTTTGTGCACTAAATAGACTGCAGAATGAATAGCCGAAGCGAAATAAAAATTTTTCTTCTACACCAGAAGTAAATATATCTACAGCAATTATAGAATATATCTTATTTTACTACCGTAGTGAAACGACTGGATATGGCTTAAAGCAACCTTTTACTAGTTTTGTTGTAAAGATATCCTATCATATTATATCTTAGCAGTTAATAACATATGTATACTTACTGTGACTCCATAAAAAGAAAGTTTGTTTAGTTCTTCTACAAGAACTGATCGTATCTTCTGATTGTGATAGTTAAATTCATTTAAAGATGAATTTTTTGATAACAACTGATGTTCCGTCCTATTTAAGCCTAATGCGAGAGACCAGACTGCATCATATATCCCCCCGATGGTGTCAGCAACGGCGGAGGACTTAAATGTATAATTCAGGGACTTATTCAAGTCGTTAAAAAACTGCGTGCCAGTCTAAAAAAAAAATAGGTCTTTTTAGCGTATTATTTAGCCATATTGAGTCTTTATAATATTTTAAAATTAAAAGTTTAAGTATTGCTGTGGTTTAAATTTAGCATTATATGCATATAAATAAAAGTGACATTTTCACTAAACTACAGTTAAACTAGTATGTCATCATAAATATTAATTCATGATGTCCATATTCGACTCATACCCGACTTTACATAATGTCTGCATGGCTAAATATATTAGGAATGCGACATAATGGCTACAATAGTCACATTAATATTCTTATCGATACATATCCTGATCTTTTATTAGCAGTACTGAAATTTGGGAAAGTTATCCTTGTTTAGCAATAAATGATTCTGCATTGATGACTACTAATTTTATGATTTTATAATATTTATTTTATACTTAAGCTACTTTCAACAGCATATCACAGTGATCTCGTGTCTTGTGTTGCCAGTGTAGCTTGAAGCTAATCAGATAACTTGATACGGTATGATTTATTTAAATATCGGTTTATGAAATCGTATTAATATACCAGTGTATAAAGATACAGATATTAGTAAGTATGGGGAGACACAAATAGCAGAACTAGAATACGCCTAAAAATTTTCTGGGCGTAATTGTACAAGAACTCCCAAAGCAGCAAAATAGGAAATACTACTGAATAGAAAATCTCAATCGTGAGGGTATCTTTAAAATTTTAGTCAGAGTACCCGAGCAATCAGCAATTACTATATTTGGATCACCAGATCTATTGCTGGTCCACGCATGCTTTATATTAAAATCATATTAAAGTGTAACAACAGATCGTAATATGTTATCCTAACAACTACTTTGCACGAAGCACCTTTAAGAAAGTATGGCATATTATTTCATACTATTTTCAAGTAAATATTTCTATTTAATTAGTATGATTGTGACAATAGAGTTTAAATTTTTCTCGATAAAAATTTCTGATATGGATATATCTTATCAGCTTACTAATGGAATAATTGCAATATAGAACTTAACATTGGCTTTTAGTCTGATTCCATCAAAAAATATTATTTATTATTATAGCAAGTACTAAAAAAGATATTCAAAATATATATAATCAATTATTTAATACTTCACCTTGCCGGATATTCCTTTCGTATTGGAACTCGAATAAATAGGTGCGCTAGTGTAAAATGAGCTATTTCTTATCACTGCAAATAGTTCGTCGGTAGTGCAGTTAAAACTTGCATCTGAAATTTTCCACCAGCCAGTTCGGAACCATCCTGGAAACCACCATACATATCTTGAACCATAATATCCTTTACGATAAGCCTAATAAAGAAATTCGTCCATTTAAGTGTGTTATTTCGGCTTCAGGATCAATTTAAATATTTATGAAATCTTTCGGAAATTACGCTATTACTTATAAATTCTTAGGAGACTATGTCTTCAGATATGAAGAAAGTACAAGATTTAGATAATCATTAAATTGTAATCAAAACTGATTACTAAGCAACAAAGCTAACCTGGCATATCAGTTGTCTGGCGGGAATAGTAAATCCAACGTATAATATTATCCGAACATCTTTTTGCTATATAGAGAATTAAAACAAAGCCAAAATTATTGTATTATTCTTACTACCCTTGCTATATAATTCTATCATTGATATTATCAATTCTAATCCATACTAGTAACAGTACTGATTGAATCCTAGGGAAGTATGAGGAGCGCTAAGTGAAGCTCTGTCTTCGAAGTTATTAATCTTATTTTATAGTAAATTAATTTTGGAAATAATGTATCTGCAATTAAATGGAATCGATACATGAAGGACTCGGAGGTCTATTACAACAAAATTATTAAGTTCAAATCCAATCTCTAGTATTTCTTATCAAAATAAAATTAACTTCTATATTGATGAAGATCAAGGATAGCTTGATTTTGAGAAAGTATTCTCAAAATTTTACCTTTAAACTATTCAAAGCAAACGCAGCATCCGCGTCAATGGTCTCCATCACTGCTACTTCTACATTTGCTTTAGTCATTTCTCGTTGAATCAATAAGGCCAGCTAAATATATATCCAAAATTAAAATTTCTGCATTAAGTCAATATCAGTTTAGAATTATTAAAGGCATTTCTGCTGTTGCTAGAGTAGTAAAAAGGCTATAGCAGTAACTCCTTTAATAAGTCTACATTCGAACTTGGTTAGAAGTTAATTTATCATTGATAGTCAATAAAACATATCGTTACTGTTTATATTTAATCTATACAGCTTTTCTAATTAGGGTAAATAGCTAATAATACGATCAATCCTTGTTCCTTGTTTAAGAAACAAAATGATATCACTATTTATCTATTTTATTGATGAAGAACCTTATAGACTGAGCTCTATTTCGAAATTTAACCATTAATATGAAATCTGCTGTAATGAAATAATTTATAGCGGATATCTTCTTAAGAAAGAAAGTGATTTTCTCCATTATACAACCAGCGTTCTTGCGTATGCCATAAATAACATATAATAAAAGCACTACACTTCAATCTCAATTTACTGTGAGCGGACTCTCCTTACCTTCGGATAAGCACCAATTGGACTATGCACTATCCCGACTTTATTCCAATTAAATTCTTTAAAAAATGACACTCTTGCGGGAGTATAGCTTTGTTCAGTTACTGAAGTTCTAAAATAGTATGGATACGTTGATTTATCATCTAGTGATATTGATGTCGATGCATAACCAAGCTAGAAAAGTAGAAAGAATATTTAAAATGTATGCAGCACTTCATTAGAAAGAATGTTTTACTGTAAAGTTACCAGCTAATCCAAATCAATCAATAGCTGAAATATGCATTATCGACGACCAGCGTATTTAATATAAAATCCGTTAGATATCGAATAAATTTTTTATTATCGTCTCTAGTAATAATTAACACATACCTGAACTAAGTTCCAATATTTTGAAATGGAAGCAACATATTCTGTTGTTGTGGATAGTAAAGGACCAATAACTGCAATTTTCTGGGGTTGACGGAACACTGAATCAATCAGAAGTTTAGTAGCTAGTGGGCCATTTGTCTATAAAATTTAGTAAAAATCAGTCACTTAAAGATAAATTTAATGTTTTTATAATATAATAGAAACATTGCGATTGGATAATTTAGACCAGCTAAATCTGAACGAAATGTTAAAGAAATTTTAAAATACTGGTGTAATATCACCTGTATCGGAGCAGTTATTCCTTAATGACATTGTAGTATATTTTTCTATAAATAATTTCAACCCAATCATACGGTATATTTGAATTTATGATTTATCTACCTAACAAATTGAATCTTTCAGTATTTATATTACGTTGGAAATTATGATTTGCATAATTTTATGTACGAAAAATCCTAGAATACTAAATACTAGTAATGCGTAGTGTAAGAGAATAGCTGTCACTGTATGTTTATACGAGTATGTGTGGGGATTGAATTGTCACAAATTAATGAGATTGCTGGTAACCAATACATGTGTGTAATAAAGGTATCTCACAAAAATTGCCTTATTAAAAGGTCTGCATTAAAAGTTTTAAGAATAGTAGAGCAACAGTTAATTACTACAAGAATATAGTCTAAGATTTAAAGTATTCCGAGCTTGAAGTGACGTGAAATCTCTCCGTAGAGCTCATTTCCGCAGTTCTTAAATACATTTCGTTATATCATCGATTTTTGACAATATAATTAACCACAATCAGATTTGAGCCATCAAATAGAATACTTTTACTCAAATAGAACGCCACTTGTCTTCTGAAATCCGAATCATTTTACTTAAGATATTAGTACTCTTATATTAGTGTCCAAAACCTTTCGGTCTTAGACATCTTCACAATTTAAGTATATCACGTCACACATATATTGTAACATAGCTAGCAAACTAGCCAAAATTAGTCATCAATAATTTCTAATAATAGTAGTTAGCAATCATCTAATATTAGCTTCGCGATAATATCTATTCTTAGCAACCTAAATACATCAAATATAGCAATCATTATGATCAAATATGGAGTCCATCAGCGCATTAATACAACGTGTTAAGTTGCAAAGACTAACTATTACGTGAAACTCTTTGAGGCCGTCTTGTGTCACTTAATGCTTGACAGCTATCACCGAAACATAATAGATTTTCTCGATAATGACAATATTAAAAGACTAACTTATAGATTAAGAAACTCTGTTTTGCTTTCAGTTCAGGCGCAGATGTAAAAATTAAACGAAGTAAACACCTACAATAATTTTAAGATTGACGACATTATAATGAGCATTGCATTCGTATCTCCTTCGATAACAGATAAATGAAGAAAAGCTCTGATTCTAAGCCGTTACGGTTACCTGCTACATTAACATCAACAAAAGAAATCTTTTACAATTATAATAGAAAAATCTTAAAAGTGCTTTGTTTTATTTCTCCTTTTGATCTTTTTCTATTCATTAAAATGCTGATACGATTAATATTTGCTCTCAGCTCTCTGATATAGAAAATAATAGCACATAAATTCTTGAAATTTTCAATGAGTAGCTAAGATAGGATTGTAAATACAATTTTATAAGGATATAGCACTCGTTTATGAAACAATTAAATAAACCCGGTAGATTAAAAGCTATTATTTAGAATCTGTTATGCCAATTAATAGATGAAACTATTTATTTAGGTGAACAACAACATACGTTAATCAATTTTGTACTAATCTACTATTAGCAATAAGGTATGTCAGTAGAACTCTTTACTATAAAATAATGCATTGGTATAGTGTTTGTTGCTAGAAAACTAGCCGAATTTAATTTAAACTCATTAATCCATACATTTGAAAATGACTTCTAACTGATGCTTCATAAATGAAATATAAGTGTATTATGGAAAAATCTACGAAGAAATGCAAATTAATGTTAATAGACTATCACGAAGAGAAAACAAACAGTAGCGAAGCATATTCAGCTTCAATGTAAATTAATATCTAATTTTCTTCTGATATTGTGTAATATATGCGAGCTATTGCTGAAATACTAGGATTAATTGATTTCTATAGCTGGTAGGATATAAAATATTTTTTTTAATATTATTGAGTTACTATAGTGCATTTTGCAGTTGCCATTTTAATATATTCAATGGGAAATTAAATAAATAGATTAATTAGTTTCGCTTCTGCTATTATTAAAAATCTGGGCGATTTCTGTTCTTGACCGAAATTGGCAACGTAAGCAACAATTCTTTATCACTAGTAAATCTAGATAGCATTGATGCCAACAATTCTGATAATTGGGGTTGATGACCTACGTGATAATGTTATTGGGCACTGTTACAAATCTTCTTCTTTGTAACAAGAAACCGGGTCTTAAACACTATCTTCACTAGTACTTGTGTTCCCAACTAACTTAGGGACCTATCGTAGTTGAACTAACTCTCAGCTACACAAAAAAACTACTATTGAGTAACAGGTTTAAATACTTTACTTTATTTTCGTTAACCTTAGTCGTAAAATGTACTAAAGAAAAACGTAAGAATATTCTTAGCAATAATAGTCACAAGATCCTGCAATGACTAACTGGAACTGAGAAGCTAAGCTAGTGCTCCGCTTTTAATAGTCTCGCCGATGGTACACTTGTGAATATTCTTGAAATAGCGGCTTACACTGTACAGTATAGATATCCTAGTATAGCAACTAGAGCCTCAAGGCTCTGCAAAGTAATTGATCTTACACTTAAGGCGTTATTAATTAACGTTTACAGACTAAGCGTGTTAGCTCCGAGATGTCAACAATATTGAACATGTACTTATGAATAGACATTAATATCTAATAAGCTACTGGAGCAAACAATAATTTAAATGAGATATTTTAATTAACTTAGCAATTAATATTTCGGAGCATGGCTCCGTAACAGGCACTAATTCTAGTAGGGCTGTTACTTAACTAAACTTGCCTAATCTAAACTAACTAGATTACCCTAGCTAAGTACAATAACTGAGAAATGCCTTTCAGAATCTTCTAACTATATCTTTATTCTAGAAAATGCAAGTCTAATTTAATATTCAAAATCAATCATTTAAATAGCTTTTCTAGCCATAAAACCGGTTTACGATGTGTGATATATTTCGACCAATAAGACTTCGTGAATACATTAAATTATTCCTTGTCTAATCCAATGGATTTGTAATATTGCTATAGATTAGCTTTATGTTTGCCCTAGCTTATAATTAACAGGATTTATATTGAATTTACTATTGACAGCTCATATACCATATTAAGTATAATTTAACCTGTATTAGGAACAGGTTTGTATCGGCTATATTAAGTCATCAAATAATTCATACACATATCTAAATTAATAACTATCTTAACGTGATACATATACATGTCTAAATTAAGTAAGTTATCATTCATCACGGCAGATTCACTACCGTGACAAGGGCCTAATCATCGATGGAGAAAAACCTCAGATATTATCAAGTGGCATCGTAATTAATACACTGCAATTGGTTTGGTTCCTACGATGAGACTGTCTTTAGAACAGAATGGTATTATCTATCAATTAAAGTGAACTAGTACCTTAAATCTTTTTCCACTGATACCATAGTTAATATGTTTAGCCAGAGAAATTGCTTAGATCGATTAATCCTTAAACTCTACAGCAGTCTTTATTAAATACTGACCTATTCATCAATAACCATTCTGTTTTAATTAGCGTACTCGTATGGATGCTATTGATAATTATGATCTAATTTGCGATTGCCTGCGAGATTTTTGTAATTGAATCTGTTCGTAAAACGCGTATTTTTGAGTATAGACTAGGTCAGTTTAGACTAAATAAGATAAGATATATTGAGTAAAATCATACCATAGTGAGTTCGAATAGGAAAAGAATACATTTTAATAGCTATAATACTTCTGCTGATTGCGAGCCTTTCACTATAAATTAGGATATAATTTATAAGTGCAACCAAAAAATAACTTTCAAGTTAAGTTATTTCATTAGAATGCAGCTTCCGGCAGTAAAGAAGCGGTTTGTGTTGTGAGCTAGTAAGTTACGTGTATTCGCCCTATAAGAATTTATTCCCTTACTTAAACACTCCTAGTTTTAAATGATGACTTTTGTAAAGTTCGTGTTTCAAAAGTTAAATTCTTTATAACATATTGCTATGTGAGCGCATGTAAGAGTACTTACAAACAGCCCTTGACCATAGTATTTTATGAACTATAATACACGAGTATTGCAAATTTAAAATGTTATAAATGCGATAATACTTAAAGATGAGGAAGTATAAAATCTATCTGAGACGATAACTTAGGACAATTCATAATGTGCATACAGTATGTGATTTATAATGTACCATTTAAACTAGTACTGTAAGCTATGTGATACTCAATCATTGATAAATTAAAGCTATAATTTGCTATAGTATAATTTAATCACATAAGGCGTCAACTTCTGTGCGGTTATGTCGAAAGGTAGGTTTATTCAAGTTGATAAATAGTTAAGTTTAATTTATGGCAGACAATTCTAAATACTATAAAACGTTTTTCAATTATCAATCTTACATTCAATATAAGTAGAGACATCTTTTATATCTACTAAACTGGTAGACTATCTGCGATTAGCTATACGTACAACACGCACCTTGCTATCGTAAAATTCCATCTGTAGGCTGTAGTTTGATAAAATATTGTTTGCTTGATTAATGTCATGACCTGCGGCCTTTACAGAGGTAACCAAAAATTTGCCGACCGAAAGCGAGCTTATGTGAGGTATTAAACATACTACAGTGAGATTATTTCGACAGAGATATTCTGGAATCCAAGAAAGGAGAAGGAAAGCACAAAACCAACCAATCAATCTCATCGTTACATCAGTATGATGATAAACTAATTCTTGATTTAACCCTTAATAGCTTTATAGATCCTACCATAACGACTATAATTCGCGCAAACTGTTTAGTCATCTCTATATTTCGAACACCTGGGCAAGACATTATTGACAATTGGATGCAATATTATAAGCTTATTACAACAAAGATATAGAATTATTTGTCGAAGGTCACAATTTACGTTAGTAGATTCCATTGTATTTCAGTTCAATTCTGATTCCATACCGACATTTAATTCCATTTCTTAGTTTTAAAACCTTTTTATCCAATATAGTCAAGCTTTGTAAATATTTAACTAATCACAGAAGTAGCATCAATTTGTCCAATAAATCTATTTCTAGACATTTTGTAAAGTAATTTGTAAATTTATTATAAAAAATCCTCTTTTAGTCATATTTTGCTAAATTTATTCAAATTGGAACCTTCCCATAATTAGTTTATCAGTTAAATCATTATTATTGTTAATTATTACTAAGGCATTTATTTGTTAGTAAAATGTCATAAGGCCTTAGTTAATCTTTAAATTTTGGGCATTTGCGAAGAAAACTATGACAGCTTAATTATTTGAGATCCGATTATTTCTCGGCTGATGCCAAAAGCACATCATTACTTTACCTGATAGAAAGTGAATTATTGATCAACAAAATAATATTTTTGATTTTGTTTCTATTTATTGTAGAAACGGAAGACTATTCAGGTCACTGTCTACTTTCTAATTTTAGCTACACCCTTTCTTAAACTTTTGTACCGGCTTCATGCTACTGTATTTAGAATAAAAATTGGATCAAAAGTGTTAAGGAAGATGTTTTACCGTAAATTTAGTTTGAATAATTGTAAATCACTTTTAATTCGTAGAATAACTAAGTTACAATATTCAATCCCAGCATACTATAGTAAAATAGCATCGTTCAATTATGATCTACTTCCAGCAAGAAAGATTTAAAGTAATTTACTGTGTCTTAGAAAGAAACAAAGAGTGCTAGTAAGAGCTATCAAGGAAGCGGAAACTTCTGTATTTCTTAAGAACAGGATATTTTTTACCAATTTCGTGTTTATGAATTTTTGATAGTCTTTATAGCATGTGCAATCTTAATTTCGACATCTCTGATGTAGGAAATACAGCATTCAATGCCCAGAATAATTAAATCTAGAAGATACAAAGAAAATAATAACAGTGCTTTATGGATAAGTCTATTCTAAGAAGCCGACAGTTGATGTTATGTACATAAAGTACATATATATGTGTAATATTATACTATTATTGTGGTTTGATTGGCCATATAAACATTCATTATATTAAGTTATCTCTCTATACTTAAAAAAGGTCTTAATAATAGAAAAATTATGCAACTACTATTAAAAATAAATGTCTAGAGAATGCTTTTATTTCTATACTACGTAGATTAATTTTCTATAGATTGCTTTGATTTTAGTACCGTGTACTTCAAGTTGATATAATCGAGCAAACTACTTTAATCAAGAAAGCATGTTTTAAAAGAGCCTCAATCAAACGGTAGCAAGCACAATCAAAATCTATTATCATGCTTCTTACATCTTATTTCGTAGCAAATTGCTTCATGGAATTAGAAGCAATACAGAAACTTAACAATAGTACTTTTCTGAACGTTATCATGGAAAAATAGTAGGATAAGTAAATGCGCGTAAACAATTAAAATTATGTAAAATAATAAAAAGGTTGAACTTGAAAAATCATGCAAACTATTTCAATGGCAATTTCTGCTTTGTGTTGTCAAATTTACATGAATATTTTGATGATATCGTATCGAAATTCTTCAATAACATCTGTAATGAAACCCATGAAAGTACAAAGCTAGATTATAAAATTAGCGTTCAATATCGAGAAACAGGTATTTCATCTAGACGACAGTTAAACTCCACTCAGAGAGCTTATTGTACACATAAATTACTGCATCTCATATACTGCTAATTGAATTAAATACAAGATTCTTAACTTAGCTATAAAATTAAAATTTTTTTTGTTGACCAAGAAATAAAAAGATATCGCAAGCGGATAAAATGATTTTTATTTCCCAACTGTTCCCTGATAAGCGAATCATTATAATAGCAAATTCCTTAGAAGACAATATCGATTGCCCATCATTGTTAAAAGACCCTATTTACGTATTAAGACTGTATTCATGCTTTCCCATGAATCTCTCTATCACTATACTCTCATGATGCAATATGTTAATTCATTTTAATTGAAAATAAATAGACTTCTGAAAAACAAAAATCGATTTAGATACACATCTCCCGGATTAATGAACATTAACCTGATAATAATAAAATTATATGTCCGTGAAAAGTTTAATAAATTACATAATTATGTTATACTTGTTTAGATTATGGTCAGTTCTCATAACCGGCCATTATGTATAATGGCCGGTTAAAGCCTAACATCATCATTAAATTTACATATTTCGGAATAACATATCGTTGCATCATTAATTCGCAAAAAAATAAAATTTCAAATTGATTAAGTAAGTGTAAGTTTTCATATTTTCGAATTTGATTTTTAATAAATTAGTGGAAGAATTGTATATGATGACTTACGGTTTTATTTTCGAAGCCCCTTCTCGCATAATAAAAATGAAATTTTAAAAAGTAAAAACCTGAATAAAGATTACCTTAGATATAGCGAATGTTATTCAATAATTGCTATACTTCTGTTAGTGAGACGTCATTGCGACTGTATCTATCATTCTTCACCGCATTTACTATATGTAGACTGTAATAAATAATAGCTGTCAAGGCCTTACTTCATGCTAAAATATTTATTTAAATATCAGATCAGGAAATGCAATTTCTTGATGACTCATTGCAATTTATGTAGTTGAGAGAATTTTTTAAATTGTGCTACAACACTGGCTAATTTTAAGCAAACATCGAAAAGGAAACTATCGTAAATGATTAAAATTGAATTTATGCATTTTATCAGATGAACGATTTGTATAATTTAAAATCTACTCTACGATGTCCTATTTGAAGCACTTGACTGAATTTTATACTAGTAATTTGTTAGGCAAAGAGAGCATGTAAGCATATTCCATCTAATATTTGTTTTTTGTTCACCGCAATATGTGCATCGCATCCAGATTATTGTTATAAATTAGTTAAACTTTAAAATATATAAAGATAGAATTTAGTTGAAAATATATAATTCCGGATGGAACAGATATGGGCAGTAAAGTATTCTATACTCTGAAAATGCCATAAGTAAATTATTTCAATGAGCTATTTTAATTAAAAGTATTTGCTCTTGCTAGTTATATAAAGTTAAGCTAATTTGATCAAATTTATTTATTTGTTATTTTTATTCCATTGCTGTACATTAAATTATACGATTGCAAGAGTTTTCATAATTCTGCTCCAAAAGAGATCAAATAGCTATGCTGTTACGGAGTTACTTTACCGTTATAGTTGCTTAATATGGCAGTAGTAGATAACCTGGAAAAATCCATAGTTGTCGTACTAAGTGCTATAAATAATGTCTTAATGCGAGTTTTATTAATGGTAAGCCTTTATATACTGTATTCGATTGAAAGTTATTGTTTATAGGTATCAGTAAGATTATTTAAATTCTAGTCCATGATTGTTGTACTAAACAGCAATTATGCTTAGATTAAGATTATGCATAAATAATAAGTTAAAAATGTTTACTAACAAAAGTTCGGTCTTTATGGTAATTTTTTGTATTTTTATTTTACCTTTAGAAGAAAAACATTTAATTAAGTGGATCATTTGTAGAACTTTACTTAAAATTCTCACAAAGCTAACTTGTAACATAAACCGTCAAGCTTTGTTGAGGCCGTGCTCTATCCATAGCGATCAGAGAATCGGATTAGAATTTGAAAACGATCATTCAATCTAGCCTAAATATCATGACCTTCTGAACCTAAACTTAAACAAAAGTAAGCTACAAATCTTGATATGCAATCCTCTGTTTATTAAATTAGTAAAATTTAATCAAATCTTGCTAGGTAATATTCAAGTATTTTAAGAAGTTTCATATTTTGGAGGGGAAAATAATTGGCAGGTAATATATAAGTTGGATTGTACTTGGATAAAAAGATTTCTTTGTTAAAAATACCTAACTATGTATGGTCTTGCAAACGACTTGTGATATTATAGCATTAACGGGAAGCAGATTTATTTAATTAATTACTATACCTTCATATTAGAATAACGAAATCAATAAAGAATGTAAAAGCCTACAAAAGGCACTTGAATTGGATATTTACAAATGTAGATAAAAAATAAGATAATAGCTGTAAAATTAATAACCGGTATTTATTTGACAATGAGAAATCAAAATTAGATTTAATAACAAATAAAATTTTAACATTGAATCATCAGTTCAATTGGTAATTTCTTTGTTCCTTGTTACAATGAGGCAATGATATCAGTTAGCTAAAATCAATAGCGTCAAATGCAGGTGTTAGAAAGGTGACAGATTGTTAATTTGTTTCACGAGTTTAATTTCTTCACCCATGGATATATAAAACTATGGCAAATTATATTTTTAAATAATCTACTTGACGATAATCACTGGTACACTAATGAAATGGATTAGCTATATCGGTATTTTTTTCTCCTTAATTCAGTAAAGTAATGCGTATGTAAGAAAAATCTAACTGTAATATCCATGATTCCATTCATTTCCAATCCGGCGAATAATTTTCTACTTACCGCAGATAAGACTGCGGTTCATGAAATGAATCAAGCAAGCCAAGTTCTATCAAATTATCATTTCCAGATAGAATTTCTTAATAACTAGGTAATTGTGACAGTGTCATATACTGTACTAGAGTAGAAATATCAATGTTAGGATAATTCTGTTAGCCTGTCCTTATTTAGTTAATTTCTAATTTGGATATACTGTTTTTTAATGTAGTACTGACTTTTTATGACAGTGACACTTATACACATCCTGAAATTAATAGTTATAATAGGGAATGCAAATCATCTACTTACAATTCGAATCATTGTGATTGTAATTTACTTATGGTAGATCGTAAATCATCGTGGAAATGTTCCGTGATAAGACAGATCGTAATCTGACTATTCTGTATTAGTCATCAGATGTCTGTGTTCGTAAATACTGTTGTCTGCATTAAGGGAGCAGTAGCTATAATTAATATCTAATTCAGTAAATGATTCCAAAGTTAATTGTACTAACTATGACTCATGAACTATTGAGGAATAGTATATAAATGCAGTACATCATGTAATAAAGTGGATTCTCAAACTTAGTGTTTAACGTAAAATACGAGGTGTCTAAGGCTTTGGGTAGTCTGCTAGTAGAGCAAAAGCGTTTGTGATAGCGCGGATATCGTTCCTTGATACGTGGTTCAAGGAATTGACTTATTGATCGTACATTACGTTATCTTGTTGCAAAGCTGTTTTATAACAAACACATATACGAATATGCCGGTGGTACAACAGAAGCTGTCTCGATAAATTCATATTATCTATAAATAATTGTTAATGCATTACTGTCACAAAACAGCTTTGCAACAAGATAACGTAATGTACGATCAATAAGTCAATTCCTTGAACCACGTATCAAGGAACGATATCTGCGCTATCACAAACACTTTTGCTCTACTAGCAGACTACACAAAGCCTTAGACGCCTCGTATTTTACGTTAAACACTAAGTTGGAGAATCCACTTTATTGCATGATGTACTGCATTTATATACTATTCCTCAATAGTTCATGAGTCATAGTTAGTACAATTAACTTTGAAATCATTTACTGAATTAGATATTAATTTATAGCTACTGCTCCCTTAATGCAGATAACAGTATTTACGAACACAGACATCTGATGACTAATACAGAATAGTCAAATTACGATATGTCTTATCACGGAACATTTCCACAACAATTTACAATCTACCATAAGTAAGTTACAATCATATGATTCGAACTGTAAGTAGATGATTTGCATTCCCTATTATAACTATTAATTTGAGTATGCGTATAAGTGTCACTGTCATAAAAAGTCAGTACTATATTAAAACACAGTATATCCAAATTAGAAGTTAACTAAATAAGGATAGGTTAACAGAATTATCCTAAAATAGATATTTCTACTCTAATACAGTATATAACACTGTCACAGTGCTAATTCCAACTTCGGTAATGCCAGCGTTACCGTTAAAGGCGTTTAATGCCAGGCTATTACCGGTATTACTTACATTTCCTGATAAATTACCGGTAATGGACTGGCCAATATCGGTATATATGCATTGCTAGATATGATTTTTGCGACCATGAATAAACATTACAGGCAGAAAGATTCGATTTCCACCCCTGGGCGATCGAAGACTTATATTTTGATTAAATAGTTAAGCATTTCTCCTATATTTGTAAAGAAAATTTCAATTACAATCTTAATTCCTATTTGCCTCGAAATATTTCATTTTTAATCATTACCATTATAAAAATTATATCTACTATGAATACGAGTATTCGCTTAAAGCCATAAATTTAATATCGATATTACTTGACAATAGCATCAATTTGTAGATACAGCAAAGATCAATTCTATGGCCTAAAGGATTCAGTTTTCTGAGGTACTGTGATAGATTCAATTTCAGAAAATTTTAAAGGATGGAAATAGTCTTAGATAAAACTAGATGATGAGAATTCGTGCAATGTTTTAGTTTTTACTTAGGAAAATGCAAAGCTGCAATGTTTAGTCACCCAACCTATTACATATAAAATTCCATTTATTCACTTTCGGCTTACTAATCTATCCATACGCATTACCTTATACAGTAGATGAGCATAATAACTATTCATGTATAAACACCAGATATATTTCTGAAAGACATTGTGGTTCAAGCATAAGCAAAATGTCCGAAAGGAATTCTTTATTAGAAAAGGATCGATATCTTAATCTAACTTCCGTAAATTTTGCGACATAAGCCTGCCCAAGTATGATAGTAATTTCTGTTGACATTTTATATTTCTCTTTACGAGTATTATCATAAAATTTGATATTTTTAACCAATCACGCCATAAATATAGATTTCGGAATATTTTGATTTATCTGCAAAATGAAGCAGTGAATTTATCAATCTATCCAGAAAATTTTTCTTAAGTTAGTTCTTTAATTACAATCAAATTGATAAATGTTCATAGATATCGGTAGTTGTAAGATTAATTTAGTCCATTTTGCAAGGCAAGTAAATGAGTAATCGATTTTTTGTTTTTTGATTATGAAAAAATTCGATACATATGCATTTTTCTTCTTTTTATAAGATTATCTGTTACGTCAGCAATTATTAAATGATTTATTAATGTTGAAAGCAGAAGAAGATATTAATATTTAAGCTGATAAAAATTCCAGAGCATAAATCAGTACTATAAATATTTCTAAATCTGTTAGCGTTACCATTATTATAAACGTAAATCAATATCGCCAATTAAATACTACTACCTACATTCTTTGTCAACATATTTATCACGATTACGACTGTGAAATTGATCAATTTTATAGATATATGACAAATAATTATAAATTATGTATTTTTGTTACGAATAGATGCAATGACACGAGACAAGTGAATTGTAAATGAAGTAGCGCTAAAATGAAAACTGAAAAGAGCAACTGAAAATTGTTTTGGCCATTGATATTAATTTAGTCTTTCTACTATACTGTCTTCCTTGTAAGCACTACCTTTCTAGTAATATTTGTTCCTGTAAATATTACGATAATATGCTTTATAGGAATCTCTATGTGCTTTGATTTTGCGAAAAAGTATTAATATCAACGAGCTACAGTATCTTTGTCTTAGCTTGACCAGTTAATTATAACAATTCTCATAATTGTCTATATTACGCGAAATCAATATGCTGTTCTATTCTCAATTATTTATATAGCGTACAAAGCGTTTCAGTATCAAGTAAATTAACAGCAATTATGAACTAATTTGCAACATATTATTATTATGAATTATTTTTCGAGAACCATTTAAATTATCGATAAATTAAATAATTTTACTGATAACGATTTTATGCATAATTCATAAGCTTGACCATATCTGATTCTTCATAAATTTCGTTAGCCAATTTGTTACAGACATCAAAATAACTAAGATATTAATATCCATACTATTTTCGAACTTCAGTCACCGAACAAAGCTACGTTTCTGCAAGATCTGCATTTATTAAACATTTTAATTGTAAAAAACTAAGGATTGTGTATATTCCATCCGGCACTTACCCTAAGATAAAATTAATCAGCTTATACTTAGAAGAAAGTGAAATTTAGTTGGCTAACCTAAACTTTGTAATAGTTCTATAAATTAAAACTTTTCTGAGAAGCAATACCTGGATCTATCTCAAATTTAAAGGGAGCAATATGATATTAGGCTATTACTCTGGATCATAAAAATTATAAAAGATGCCATTGTAGTGCTTATAAGTGTCAAAATCTTTGGTAAAATTAATTTACAAGCTGTCACGGTACGAACGACAGTGAAGAATTAAATGACTAAATTTAGTGAATTATATATGTTATACATACGGTGATTACAATTAGTTGCTTACAGTAGGAATCACTGAAGTCACGATATACAGTATTACAGTAAATTATATTTTGTACCGTAATGCAATATTTATACAGTACAAGTTCTCGTAATTGAAATTTTGACTATTGATAGATTGCAGGTGTATTGAAAAGACTCTATGAGTGGACATAGTGCAGTCCTATCAGGTAACATTAGTCGGTAGA
>NW_002060955.1:1081623-1141122 GCF_000150275.1 Trichoplax adhaerens | reverse complement strand
ACATATTAGTTAGAAGCCTTGAAGTGTGGCATTTAGTATTTTACTTAAATTATAATTTAGACTAATCATTTTCAACATGTTTTTATTGAATCATAATTATTTCAGTCATAACAATGAACGATACTAATACGTAATTATTCAAATAGTTTATTTCTAGCAGTAAAGTCTAACAAATATGTTATAAGGATTCAAACAGATCGAAATGAGAAAAAGAAAAGAAAAAAATCAAGCTATGACTGGAATACAGTGTTATTTGATTGAATTTATTCAAAATGAAATACTTAACAAGTGAAGAATGTAAATAAATAATGGAGTTGACATCAAAAATGAAAATAATTGTGGACCAAAAATTTAAAATAAGTTACTTTACTCTAAAGTTGATACCAGTGAATCCGCTAGTAAAAATGACTTGCAAGCACCAAATTTTAAAATCTTCTTAGCTCTACTTTAGCTATTATACGGCCATTAATATTTTTACAAATAGTTGATGTCACGTTCTGTAATAGTTACATAATTAGTATGTTACCTTCTTTCTATATATGGTTAAACATCACGATGTTATTATCACGTCATGCGTATATAGATGTAGTTATGGTACTATATTAAGCTTATCTATATATGTATTCTCATGTTGCCATACTCGGTATGATATCCTATTTGTAATGACTAAACTAGGGAAACCTTTCTGTTGGTGATGATCTTGTGATCTACGTCAGTAGATCAAAGGTCACAATTAAGAAAGTATATAAACTCTTCGTTTTAACAATAAAATTAGTTCTTCAACTTAATTACTGGGTCTCCTTGCTGAGTGCAGATCTAGTACTTGTTACAAAATTTGGAAGTTGTAACAGTTGAATTGACTGTAATGCCAAAATTGATGCGACTAACATAGGATTGTATTAATATTAATTTTAGCATGAAATTTCTTCGATAAATTTCTTTACAACTATAACACGTAAGGTAATCAAACGATAATATGAGACAAAGAAGAATCGCTTGATTGCTGAGTCCTTATCTTGCGCTTAATTTTCGGTTTCTTGTATAGTACGGTTGCTCAATTTTTGGAGCTTTTCTTCTTGCTAGATATAATACAATTCAAGCAAATTTCATTCAGAGTAGCATTAAACATAGTTCATTACTTACAGATGTAGAATATCATTTATCTAGCAATAAGCATTTAAAGCAAATACCACTAAATTGGATAAATATTACATTTAGATAAATAGTTAAATGGCCTAGATTTCAAATTATATATTAGATTACAGCTTCAAAGCTAATAAAATAATTGGCTTAGACGAAGTAATATTCTTCAATTTATGCTTGTAGATGTTCTAGGATTAATACTGAATACTATTCATAAGCAGACTATAAACATTGACTTAATCTACTTAGTCGAAACAAAATTTATCGGCACTTGATGCATCCATGTTGGATAACTACAGTAGCAGTTTAATGATATACACAGTCTCACTCTATTATTACCTATCTCCAGTTATTTTAAGGTATAATATATTGATCGTATCAATATAAACCAGATCAAGAATGAATTGCCTTTGCAAAAACTGAATGATACTACTTATCTCATGATAATTGCGATACTATTCTGGACTTTAACTAGCATATAATATCATTGGTATTAAATGTGTTATCTTCTAATATATGAAACAGCATTTCCATACTTGAAAGTTTCTTAAGAATCAATTATCAAAATCATGCATAATGAATTTTATACTTTGAGATAAAAGTGGATAGTTAACATTCAAATAAGTTTCCAATTTCCAAGTATAGTAATTAAATTCCTACGAAAGTTGGCCCTTTTATGAAAACTAAACAAAATTTACGTACTAGACTGCACGTATTTGTCCTTACTCTTATCAAACTGAAATAGAACCGCAAATTTTTAATGAGTTATTATTTTAAATTCCGCGAGTGATTTTATAAATAGATTTAAAAATCGACATTGGTAACTGATACATGGATTTCTTAACTGAGTATTTGTGCTACGGCATTGACCCTTTATCATAGATACAATCAGCTGCGGTTTTGATTGTCAACGAAAAAAAGATTGCTTACCTCTCTGATAATTAATCGCAGTTTTCTAACTTCCAACTGAGCCTCGCCAGAAATCGATGTAGATAGCATATTGTTACTAAATTTGTTATCTGTTTTAGTTGTCGCAGATGGTAGAGTCGGGTTAATCCTAACCTGTAGTAACTGATGACATAAATATTGCATCAGCTAATATTAGAAAGTTTCTAGCAAGTATGCTGACGGGATAGTCTAATGTTAAACCAGACAACAAAGTATTACAACTATCTAAGTAAACATATCAAAATCGATCCAGTACTATAACCTTGATTTATTGGCTGTAACTGCACTTAAAATTAAACTTTAATTTGTATTCATAAATCTGTGCAATTCTTAATTCGAAATAATAATCTCATACATACCTTTGGAATAAATACTAAACAAATCGATGATGTAGTACACAAGATAATAAATGCTGCTTTCAAAGCGAATCCAATATCATAAGTATTATTAGAAACCATACCAACGGTAACGCCAGTAAAGCTTAAAACAAATATATTATAAATTGTCAATACTAAAGAGCGAGAATCATTTAATGTTTCGATAGAAACTTTACGAGTTCTCCAAGCCAAGCTAACACCGAACAGCAACATTGCAGACTTATAGGCCAAAATAGCTATTAACCAAACGATCGAATTTGTGGATGTGCAAACTTGAATTCGATCGCGTATAATTTCTTTATGGTTGTGCTAAAAAAAGTAAAGACTGTTTAATCGACATAAAGCGAAGATTTAAAATTACCAATAGAGAGTATTATTACAGTGTACTAAAAATCGTTTGCATTATTCCAAAATCATTTTAAGTCTTACAATTTTTACTCCAACGTCTACATCATTGGTACTTATAGGGTCAATGATATTCCATAAAATCAAGATGAGAATATCGACAAGTAACAACTGTCCAAGACGAATAATGAGTTGTAGGTCTTTAATGATCTAAAAATGACGAGATCAATATTACGCCGTTAACTGCAACATTATTTGAACGAAATATTGTTTGCATGGTTAATATTTTGATATTCCATCAACGACGACATAAATATTTAGCGGCAGCTCTAACTTATGCTTATGAAACTCGATCTAATGAAATATATAACCGTTTTGAAATGATGTATGTGCTTTTATTTGGGCATTACTAATGATATCTTAGACATTTTTAACGATAATATCGTTTGAATATTGATGAGTTACAAATAAGCTTATATGTCACCATTGCTTATTCTGCTTTTAATCTAGTAATCTGTGACATTAACATGTTCAATAAAACTTTCAGTCTGCTTTGCATTACGAAGGATAAAATGAGTAGAGCTAGTTATCGTAGATCATTTACAAGATTTGAAGAAAGAAATAGCGATACCAATAATTGCTGAAATTCTAGTTTTTGCATGTTGTATACTTTCAGTGTCTTTCATTAATTACATATCAATTACATCTCACGTGCGAGCAATTTAGTAATACTGTGTTGAGTGATTGCTCTAATATCAGCTTATTTATATTTGTTTCCCGTATTTACCGATCGTATACTTACAAATGTCCCTTTAAATTTCATTTATTGCCAAATTATATTGAATACGAATTTACTGAACTATATGGTCATTATTAACATGTTACTGGCGAAATATCAGTAAGCAGGTAGGACTCACCAATTTTAATTTTGCAACGTTAGTAAATATTTTGTATATTCTCCATGTCTTTAACATTACCGAACCGAAGGCAATCGTAAAACCCAAGCTTAATAGCCAAATTTCTGCTATACATGTATGTTTTCTATTTTTGACACCTACAATCCCTGCATCCATGCCATTGACTATGACGGAGATATAGCAAAGTATGCAACCAAACAAAATGAAGTAATTTAAATTAGGACTTGACATCTTGATGTATCTAATTAGAATAAAGAAAATTAAGATGCTTAATAGTCAGAAAAATTTAGTACAGTTTCTATAAAAAATTGATAAATCATAAGTCGCAAATACAGAAATACCTATTGCGCCTTTTAACAGCGATGAATACCATAATAATGAGAGAAAATATAATTCCCAAACAGTTAAGAATGCTAAATGGGATAAATAATGCTTTAGGAATAGTTTTAATGACAACGATGACAATTAAACGATCTTGAGGAGGTTTGCCACCTTAATATTATGCCGAACAAATGCAACAGTTAGCTGCCATAAATAACAAAATATTTCAGCAATCAAAATTTAAGGCACTTCGTAATACAATCTATAAATTAAAAGTTAATCACACGATTTAATCTGCCTATCAAAAACGATTAATTAATAAAAATAAAGAACAGTTCTCGTAGTACCTGGCCACTTAAGTGAATCATTCTCTATGCTTATTTTATTGTTTTCAATATCATAAAAGGCAACTTTACGAAGAGAATCTTGAGAAGTATATCAAAAGTAGATTATTGAATTGCCTTATTATTTGTAAATTTTGAAACCTTATTAGATAATTTTAACCACATCTTTTATGTAATACCTTGTAATTGCCAAATAATAACATTGCCTAAACGGCTGTTTCCTTTCTTGAATGAAATAGGCCCCTAATGTAAGATATAGCATTTTATTGATTTGCTAACAATTTATAAAAGTAATACTAATTAATTTAACATTTCGTAACTGAAATTAGTATTACGTTTATAGCTTTTTATTATTATTCATTATTAATCGTAGCAAGCTGTAGCTGGTAAAGTAATTTCTGTGTTTACTTTCTCGATAAAGCTTTTCTATGATTGCACATCTCGATTGCATCACTTTAATATACTCACCGTAACTCCATAAAATGATAAGTTTGATATCTCTTTGACAAAGGCTGATCGTATAAGATCATTATCATAAGTAAAATGCTCTAATGATGAGTTTATGTTTTTCAGATAACGTTCTGTTCTATGAAGTCCTAATGCAAGAGACCAGACGGCATCGTATATTGCTCCGACTTTATCAGCAAAACCGCTGGACACAAATGTATAATTCATGGATTTGTTCAAGTCGTTAAAAAATTGTATACCAGTCTAATGACATTAGATCGTTTTAGTTTGCAATCTAATTACACCAAGCATGATAATTTAATCATAAATCATAGAAATATATCTTACGCCGTGATAGATAGATTACTTTCAGAACTAATTTTATTATAAATAGTAATGCAAGTACTTAATCTTGCATCAAAGTGATATTTTTGTCATTTATCTTTCTCTCGATTCACAAACATAAAAGAGACTTATCCTTTTGAAATAATTAAAGAACACAGATATTAAAGACTTTTTAGCAGCATAGCAGCTCTAAAAATTTTATAACTGAAATAATCTTAGATTTTCTGCTGCAAAATTGATATTGGTATTTCTTAACCATATCTGATTTTATTATTAATGCTATAGTTTAGGAAATGATTGATAATACGGTACTAGAGCTACAGTATGATCTGAGCATAATCCCTCCTCTTATGTTCGAAATACTCTGCAAATGTCTGTAAAAGTAAGCAAAGCAAAATTTACTAGATCACCTTGCCGGAAACAGCTGTTGTATTAGAAGTAGAATAAATGGGTGTGGTAGTGTAAAATGAGTTATTCCCGATAACTTCAAATATTTCGTTCGAACTACAATTATAAGTTCCGTAGGTATCTCTCCACCAGTTTGAGCGAAACCATCCTGGAAACCACCAAACATATTTTGATCCGTAGTAGCCTTTATGATAAGCCTAATGAAAGATTAATTGTCATCTAATTTCACCTTTGATACTCATATTTCTTTCATTTTACTAGAGTTCAAACCATAAATAAATTGAAGTAACCTTATAACTGCTAATTCTGCCAAAATATAACGCAAAATAATCTGTACATGCGGCAATTAATGACCAGTCTATGTCTATATAGATATAAATTCCTTACATGATTGCGTTTTATTTACTATAAATCCATTACTAAAACATAAGAATGGCGTAACTTAACAAAAAACTACAGTATATTAGGTACTGAAACATAACAATTATTACAATTTTGCATCTAATATTTTTAGTACTAGGATAGTTGCTTTAATTCAGGGATAATAAAGGACCTAAAAGTTATTATGATCTTAGGCTAACTGCAGTCGTGTTCAGCCCACGACAAGGAAACCTGGGTCTTTGAATCTGTACGAATACTAAGGCTACAACAGCCAAGTATGCCCCAACGGGCTAAGTGTAGACTAGACTTAGGCTTTTAAAATAGTTTATTAAACCAAGGTAGTCTTGACATCTAAGACTACTCTAACTACACGCGTACCCTACACGGTCAATCGTCAACTCTACAGCTAATGAGAGCACCGGACTTTATATACCCTAGCTCGGTTGCACTCGGTGCACAGCTTAGATAAATAACTCTAAAAAATATATAGCTTTCGTATAGCCGACTGTCTATATGGTTTAGTTTGGCAGACGGCGTAAACAACATTAATGAGTTACAAACTAATTAAGAGCCAATTAACAATCAAGGGCTCGGCACAAAGTAACAGAAATTACTATGTGTGAATATTACTTGTCACCTCTGTAAGTAGACTACTCTGCACAGAGTCTACAAGTATAGCTAGACTATTAATAATGTTACAATTATCGAATACCTAATAAGTAAACGTTATTAACAATTAATAAAATCCTAATTACTAAGTACTAAAACTAACGCTACAATTAATTGACGGAGTCTGTACTCCGTCACAACTGCTTAAATCATTAAGTATTTGACATTCATACGAAGATATTACTGCTGTGAATAAAACCTAGAGCTAAAAATATACAGTTTCTGGTCAACCGATCAATAAGATTCTTATTGCAGCTGCCATCAACTCTATGCGTCGTTCAGAATTCGTCTATATAACGTATGAATAGTTTTTACGGTATTAATGTTATGAGAATGCAATAAGTCTGGCGCCCAATTACAATATACTAATGTTGATTCGATTTTTTTGGTAATTTTGAACAATATTTTCGTCTTGATGGCTTTTCTAACTAAGGTTTTGTGAAGTAGATCATAAGCAACTATTTAGCTACAGTACATAAGAAACGAATTATTTATTCATAAAACATAAAATACATATAATAATAGATAAAAATACGTTTGCTATAACAGAATTACAACATAAAATTAAAAGCAAGCAAGAATTCTAACCACGCATATCAACTGCCTGGCTGCAGAAGTTGATCCAAAGTATACAATTATTCGTACATCCTTAAGCTGTATAGCAAATTAAAACAGACGGAACAAATCATCGATTAATAATTAAAAATTTGCTTTTCATTCTAATAGAAAGGACATTTGAAATAATTAAAGTTCTAATCCATTTGGTTGCGAAGTGTATGCTAGAAATAGTTCAGAAGCAATTTTAAAGCTGTAATATTAGAGATTTTATGTCTAATTTACAGTAAATAAATTATAAAAATTAGCGCAACAGTTTATGATTAATTTATTGCTTCAAGTGATTTAAGGCAGATCGATTGGCATTCTTTCTCTAAAATCAATGCCTATACATTTACTATCTTATAGTAAAATAAGTAATTCGATATCCTAACGATTATCGAATTCAGAAAGATTTCTTAGATAATAAGAATACTTCTTAAAGTGTACCTTTAAGCTATTCACAGCAAACGTTCCATCCCTGTCGATGCTTTCTACTACCGCCACTTCAATATTTTCTTTGCTCATTTCTTGTTTAACTAATAACGCCAACTAAAAATCAAGAATCAAAAAATTGCACGTAATACTACATTAATACAAACTAGAAACATTGAAAACGTAATTCTAAACGTATTCGAAAAATAGTGGTGTTACAGCAACACTATTTATATTATATTACTTGCATTAGAACTCCGTATTTAATAAAACAAATTATACAGTCCAACTTTAGAGACATAATTGAACGTTAATACAAGTATTCTACATACAATGCGTCTTTCAATCATTTCAAATAAATTCATAAACATGCTTAGCAGATTGTACAGTAATTATTTTAAGCTTTTCAGCTAATAATTAAAATTTAGTCACTCCTAAATTTATTCCAATGAATGTATTCACTAAAGTCGTAGTTATGATTCTATTCGTATAATTTTTAAAGATACCGTGAATGCTAAAAAGGAAACTACTTTAAAAATAAGTTTGCTTTCCAACGGAGGCAGAAATCTAATTTCTATATTAAATATGCACAGGATTTACGTGCCTGATAATATGTAAACGTATTAAATTCTGAGCTCCAGTACTTTATCTACAGTAAATAAAATAGTATTTACCTTTGGATAAGTGCCGAAGGAACTATGCACAATTCCTGCTTTCTTCCAGTTAAAATGCTTAAAAAATGTCATTCTTGCAGGAATATAGCTTTGCTCTGTGACTGATGTCCTAAAGTAATATGGGTATGTTGACCTATCATCCAGTGATATGGAAGTAGAGGCATAGCCAACCTGAGTGAAAGGAAGTAAATCTACATTTAGGAATACTTCAGATGAAAATTGATTTTAAATAATATTGTTAGCACAACCAGACTTATGCAGCCTTTACGTTCTACGATTATTCAGTTCAAAATAGACTATTGTACGTACCGTATATTTGTTATTGTGTATGTTTAGAATAACACATGTCCGATAATTACAATAAGTTGTAGTATAGCATGTTTAATGTAGGAGGATTAATTTTATTTTTAGGTTACTCTAGTAAAACCTATGCATCTATCATTAAATTGATCATAAACCTGCACTAAATTCCAATATTTTGAAATTGATGCAACATATTCAGCAGCTGTTGATAACAATGGACCAATAATGGCAATTTTCGTTGGCGAACGCGATATTGTATCAATTAAGAGTTTGGTAGTTAATGGTCCATCACCCTAAAAAGTATAGTATTAGTTACGGTAACTGTAACAATTCCACTGTAATGTATCATAATGGATTCTAGCAGCATGGTTTGATGCTTAAGTAGTATAATGTATAACAATTTATCTCGTTAGACAGGTATATGATCCGGTTTTAAGTATGCATAATAGCCGGCTATAGTCTAATTTAAAGCAAATATGTTACAATTTCTGACATTAGCTGCCCATGCCGCTGATTTAAGTATAATGTTATCATATCAATGCAATTTATAGCTCTATGGACATGTTTAATAAATAATATGTTTAAAGAGCCACACGAGGTTCATTTACTTTCTGTTTAGCATCTTGTCGTTCTTTAACTACATTATTATATGTATACCTAATTCGGCCTTATCCTTACGTTATGGATAAAAACTAAGATTCGGGTTTAGCCGCAAAGTATTTCAAGACTAAAGATGGAGTAATCAAAATATCGCTGTGATTCTAATTGTAATAAAGAACTAGTAGTTATTGCCACTACGCATTGCATATATTTATTTGATTTCTAAGATAGCAATATTCGTAAAGTTAGAAGCCAGAAAGCTTTTTCACCAGTGGCAAAAAACTTGCAAATTTATATGTGAAAATAACTATGTTCGATAGTCTGATACATAAATGATATTTCGATACATAATATAATTATATTACCGGAAACTTAAGAGGACTCTCTTTATCAATGGATTGTATAACGAAGGCAAAAAAAGCAAAGTAACGATACGATGCGTGTCTATCGTTATCATGGCAATACATGGCAATATAACTAATCAATGCATTTTCCAAAACGATGTTTAATTATCTGGTATACAGTAAGGTATCATGTTAACCAAAGACCGGTAAAGTTGGATTGATTCATTTGCGCACTAGCGGCATGCAAGCTTGTTACAGTATTAAATGCTGTATTACAGTAGAAATAACTATGTTAGGATAATTCTGTTAGACTATCCTTATTTAGTTAACTTCTAATTTGGATATACTGTGTTTTAATATAGCACTGACTTTTTATGACAGTGACACTTATACACATACTGAAATTAATAGTTATAATAGGGAATGCAAATCATCTACTTACAATTTGAATCATTGTGATTGTAATTTACTTATGCTAGATTGTAAATTATCATGGAAATGTTCCGTGATAGGACATATCGTAATCTGACTATTCTGTATTAGTCATTACATGTCTATGTTTGTAAATACTGTTGTCTGCATTAAGGGAGCAGTAGCTATAATTAATATCTAATTCAGTAAATGATTCCGAGGTTAATTGTATTAACTATGACTCATGAACTATTGAGGAATAGTATATAAATGTAGTATATCGTGAAATAAAGAGAATTCTCTAACTTAGTGTTTAACGTAAAATACGAGGCGTTTAAGTCTTTGTGTAGTCTGCTAGTAGAGCAAAAGTGTTTGCGATAGTACAGATATCGTTCCTTGATACGTGGTTCAAGGAATTGACTTATTGATCGTATATTCCATTATCTTGTTGCAAAGCTGTTTTGAGACAAAGCTATATTATTTAATAGTTGCTAATTCTAGAAATATTAATTTTTGCATTATTATCGTATATAAAAATCAATAAACAAATAATTAGGTTCCCAGTCCAGGTTTATTTACTTGCAATTTTGCTTGATACTGAAAAATAAAGCTGAAGGAGTAAATAGATGATTTTTCGGTCACTAGGGTATTCTAGTAAAAATTAACCGTCATTTTTGTAATTAACTCATTCAATATAATCATATTAGCTCTGGCACTATGAATGCATATTACGACGTCACTGAACTTACTAAACTACCAATTGTAGTGAAAGACTCCACATCGACTATCTACTATTACAGTCATTTTAATAACAAAATTAACCTGGTCGATTAATTGATCTATGAATTTTACAGAAGCTGGTACAAAAAGTATCAATAAGTTTATGGAATGACTTTCTTTTCAAGCACGTCGTTGATATTTACACGATTAATACCAAGAAATTATTTACTTATAACCCCTTAATTTCGCTATTGTACTACACAATGTGAATCTATGATGATTTTATCAACAACTAGCTATGTACAAGTAATTTATAAACTAAAAATTGAATGTTTTTATAACTGTTGGAAGTAATTCAGTCCGTAGATCAGAATTCAATAGAAGGTGGTGCAATGTTGTCCTCATATTCATGTAGATCTTCTGCTAAGTGTAATTGTGGATGGGATAAATTGATGTGATCCTGAATGAGATAGGATGCAATCTATGATATAATTTCAACATTTCAGCGAAAAAAATCCATCCATGCATTCATTTATCATGACATAAAATTAAAGATGATGCATTTTTGCTGATGGAAAGTTATTACGTCTACAATACTATTTATAAGTCATAAAATCATTTAAGTAGTCAAGAATTAAAAGTCTATTCTATATTTATTGTCACTGCAATTATTCAGGTTTTTATTAGCCAATGAAGATATACATAAAATCAAACTTTTCTTGCTGATTACACGTATAACATTACCGTTACTATTTATGCATTACCTGACCATCATGAAATTCAATCTGCAATTGATAATTTGATAAAATATTATTTGCTTGATTAACATCGCGAACCGCTGTTCTTGCAGCAGTATATAGAAATCTGCTAGCCGAGTTGGGTGACATGAAAGGTATTAAACATATAATTGTAAGGTTTTTTTGACAGAGACATTCTTGCATTGAACCGAAGATGAAAAAAATGCAGATCCAAATAGCCAATCTCATTATTGCGTCAATGTATTTTTATGATCTGAACGATAAATTAATTTAAATACGATATTTGGTCATTTATATATATATCATTTCATGCATAAATTTGTATGACTTATTTAGTATTCAATCAAATTTCGAACACCTGCACTAAACGTTATTGATGGATAATAACTAATATTCTTGTCATATCTCTACAAAAAAGGATGACATAAATAGCTATTGAGCTAATAATTTCTATGTTAATATTTCATTGTGGTTCATGTCAATTCTAATTTCACACCATAGCATAATGCAGTTCTTTGTTTAACGAAGTCATTATCCAATTCAATTCGGCTTTGCAAATATTCAATCATGCCACTTTCCTGTTCAACGAACCCTTCTCCGAACTATTCTATTCTAATATGATTTATTTATAAAAATAATATTTTAGTCGAATGAGTTCATAATAATTAAGGTTAAATTTTATATTATCATTATTATAAATTGGACACCTAAAATATATGTCGAAATCAGTAAAATTATGTTGCTTATTTTTAAAAAGTAATAACAGCGTATTAATATTAGATTTGATTATATCCAAGGCTGTATTGTTGAATCATATGTAGCTGGGAATATACGGATTTGCAAGCTATTACAAGATTTGCCTCATTTTTATATCAAATTAGGCGCAGAAATTAATCATCACATGGACGATTACCAATTCTAGTTCAAAGTAAGTCCCTTGCTGGCATAAGTTAAAATAAAAATTGATGGAGCGACTATTTTAAGCAGTATCACAACCCTGAAGAAAAGATGCCATATTATTGTTTCGTATTAAAATTTCACATCAGATTTGATTTATAAAATAAGAACCTAAATTAATTGTAACGATAATTAAGTAGTATTATGTGGCTTTGCATTAGCAGAAAATAATATAGACTGATTGACCTTATAAGAGGAGAAATTTTGTAAGTATTGAAATAAAAATAGCAACTTCTCTGTCCTAATGAAATTAAATGTTTTGAACTTGTCCTTTCTTTCGAAATTCTATGATATTAGCCGTGGGTGAAACCTGGATGTGAAGCACACCTGCAGTAAATAACTTCCGCTAACTATGCAAGGAATAATTGATATTAAAGGATACAATGACTAATAATATAATACGTTCCCATAAACTATATCTAAATGAGTTAAAAATGTAACGTTAACGGTATTGAAGGAGGCAGATTTTATGTTATCGTTGTAATTCAAACGGTTAACTTATCATTCATACAATTAGACCTTATCTGAAAGTTTATATAATTTTTTTAATAGTGAAGGAAGATTATGTTTTCTTTGAAAGTCATCAATAAATTTATAATCATCTTAATATGTCAATAAAAAATCACACTTCGATGGCTTCAGATCGCTCGTTTTAGTCTAGAAATTGATCTAGTTTACATGATTAAACCAATGATCGTCTTTTTCTATGAAGTGCGTTGTTATTGCTACAGTTTCATCAAATATATGAAACATGGTTTGTTTTAGTCAGACAAGCTTGACTTTTCATGGATATAGATCAGTATTTGTATCTTTGTCATGAATCAATGGAATTTAACCAGACAATAGCGTCAATATATGTCTGCAATAAATATGATGAATTAAACAGCGGAATTAGTCACCGGACGAACACAAATAAACAAACTATATTTGCTGTCTTAAATAAATTTATAGAGAATATTGTAAAATATCAAAATTATCCTTCAGTCTTTAACAACCTATGGCATTGCAATACTTGCAGAAATTATGTACTTTCAGATCTTGATTTACAAGATCAACTTGTTATGTATCTGATAAAATCGTATAAACTAATACATGTAAGATTTCACATTTTATCCAATTCAATGTTTTCAAAGGTTTTGAACCGCATCCATGTGATTGTTAATTGAAATAATAAACGAAATTTTGCAAAACTTCGATCATTTTATATTGACATAATGTAGGCAATCAAAATGATATTATACCCGATTGTATGCAGTAAACTTATTCGATCAACACAGACTATATCATACTATAGGTGGTAGCAAAAAATAAATGACAATACTTAGATATCATCCTAGTAATAAAAGAGATAATATCTGTGCTATATCATATTATCAAATTACTGATCTATTCATCACCAGTGTAAATTGTTAAATATAACATCGCATCAAGTAAAAGCAACATTTAACAATTCGCATATGAGAGAATTAAGTGATCGAAATAGATTCTAGTTTCATTTTCGAAGTTAAATCATTGATATATGTCAGTTTGTATAAGTTTCTCGGCTTTAACATTGACTTACTGGCCTTATTGTAGACATTCGTAATACAATGTACCAATGATAAAGAATCTAGCTGCTTTAATAAAAATACATATATATATATGTTATATAACCCATGTTATATATAAAGAAGGAATCAATTAAATTTGATGACTGAAAAATTGCAGTCGGAAAACATCCTTCGCTTCGAATGTACAGTAGCTCCAACACTATCTATTCCAATATATTACCATAGCATAGCTTTGTATTAAAGTATCTAATTAGTTAATAAACAGAGAACGATAATTTTTCGCTAACTCAAACAATTAGCATTGTTATAAATGGTTTAGAACTATACCAGAACGACCAAGGAGTAGAGAAGACAGAAATTATTGAACCAAATTGAAAATTGTCTCAAAATCGGCTACCGTTGAAGATAGAAATTGTTCAGAATATTCGACTTTGAACTTTAGAAATCTAATCTGTCTTATTGATCTTGTTCAATACAGTATTATTTATGTTACGCTTGTTATTGACGAATTAAATTGTCTTATGGCAGTGAACATTGATCGTTCTTATCATTAACATCTGTATTCCAGTACTGGAAAATAAAACTCAACATTTGACATTTCATTGGCAGGTTTGATCTGGCTCTTGCTATTATACAGTACTATTCAATAGAAACAGTAAATGAATACTTCTTTAATTCGATGTAATTATTTTTTTTCACTTTTATACGTTGTTTGTACTCTACATCAAAACGAAATTCTTTGTGGCTTGCTGACACACTGGACCTGAAATTTAATTGCTTCTTATTATTATTCTCATTCTTTTATATGGCTGTTAGTTGTGTACGAGTACGCTTATATTAATGCAAGCATGACGAAGATGTACTGTAGATCATCAGTAAATGTGGTGTCATCGTTCTGACTAAAAATGTACGTGAGCTTTTAGCTTAACTATTACTTACATCCAACTGATTTAAACGCATTTATCGTCTAGTTGCTATTAATGTATTAGAATCAGTCAGTGTCATAAAAGATTACCAATTCGTTTAGGCATCCATTAAAACTCACTGATCTACTAGCAACAGTTTTACCAAGATAGTAATCGTTTCTCAGTTTATCTCAGCTTATACAGCCTATACCACGACAGGCTCTATACTTCGTATTCGCTGTTTAAGTCAAACGTTACTCGATGAAATAAAGTAAATTTTCTTTACCCTTTTCTGAATATCAACAATGGCTATTCAGGTAAAATCGCGAAATTTTTATGTAATGCTGCAGCCAATCATGGTGTAAGTTCAATTTCTACCTTCGTAATGTGATATTATGTTGTACTTTTAAGAAACTATCTTCAATTGAGGCCATACTCCATTTCAATAGCTTACGTATATAATTAGGCTAATTACGCGTAAAATGACAGTAAGTCGCTTATAAAAGATTGTTTGGCATTTAAAATTTACCAGATTTCGAGTTAGTTAAGAAGTAAGGGGCGCTCCTAACAATAGTAATAATTTGTCCTTAAATGACAAAGAGTATTACTTAATCTGCTTTAACCTGAAATTTTTTCCAGTTTTAATATTCAACTTCGTAAGAATCCTAAATTTGTGTCGTGATTGATTAGTATTACTGCGGTATCTAGTATTCGCAATCATGAACCCTATTTTAGGAACTTACCATACCGGTAAACCCTAGACGAAAAATAACTATAAGCCGACCTGATGGCAATTATGAAATTGTAAGAAAAATCTACACTCACCCTTTATCTGAGCGATTTTCATGCACAGAAATAAGTATTGAACGTATGTTACTTTATCAGCACATAATTATTTTAATTCAATTTAGTTAAATCATTTATTATATAATCTACGTGTTCGTTGAACTGATGTCACAGACCATCTATACTGAGTAGGAAGAAATCCAGCTTGCTGCTTAACTGGTAAGCTTTACATCGAGCAGTTGTATCTCACGAACGTAATGCAGCGAGGTATGAGAGTGAAGAATAATTCTCTTTGCTACATACATTGCATTTAGTCCACGCCTCAGTCAAGTGAAAAAACATTAACATCAGTGTTGTTACTGTTATGGGGAATTCCATGGCAGATGCGAAAGTATTCAAGAAATATAAGTAGAGATAGTGAAACTGGGCAAAAATTATTTACAACACCACATTGTAGAAAATATTACAAAGACTTGACTTTCATATTAAATTGGTACTTTTCGTCAGATAAAACAATTGGCAAATCTTGTCAACGTATAAATGATGAATCCGGCCACGTTTCTAGATCATAGTGCTAATGATGCTTAATCCACACGTTTTGCCATCTTTACTCTGGCTTCAGCGGTTGACTAGTAGGTGGTCCTGGAGGAAACGGCATTCTAACGCCACCAGGCATTCCCGGTGGCATCATTCCTTGAGGTAGTGGTGGCATACCTGTTGGCGGTCGCATCATCGGCATACCTCCTAAGCCTGGCATTCCTCCAGGTCCCGCTGGAGGCATGTTGAATGGCTGGTATGGAGTGAACTTTGGATAATTATTGTTATTACCGCCTAAAACAAGATGGTAAATGATAGCATTTTTCATTTCTTAGCTAGATTTTTAATTTAACCTACTATAAGATCAGCGCAGTCGATTGCAAGATCAACCCTGACAGGATAAGTAGATAGATATTCAAGTTATACTGTAGACTTGCATTGATTTTGATAAAAACTTGATAACAGTACGGTATCTTTCCACTTCTAGATGCTCTCGGTAGTAAAAAACTACACTAACGCTACAGTAATCAAATTCATGGCAATAATCTTTGAACGATAAAATGATTTGTTGAAAAGCAGGAGATTGTATACCTTGCGCAACTTGGTCTCTTATATTTTCGTCGTACCACTGTTGATAATACAAGCGAACATTATCTTTATGCTTTCGACCACTATTATGCGTTTTCCTAACCGATGGCTAAATAATCATAAGAAATAAGATGGTATCAGATAGACAGCACGTTTACCAGCCTATTACTGAGGGTATGTCCACATGTTCATTCTATCAGCAGTCATGTGTAGTAGAAATGATTGCTACTTCTTTCACTTACCGAATCGTGAGTCAAGAAGGTGTCGCAATAATCACAAAAGTATCTGAATGAAATTTAAAAATATCCATCATCGATTCGTCACAAGGAATGATTGACTTTTACGAACATATCCTATTGCACTATTATCAGTACCGCTTACCTAGGCATTTCAAATAATTACGATTTATTCTAAGCTAAGCTATAGAGAAAGATGTTGCAATGTCCAATTTGAGCAAAATTCAAGATGGCTACCACACTCTGCCAGTACAGTATCAATCTTTACTTTGTCCGATTCTTACGCCAGTAGATAGTTCACGTGTCACCACAGCGGCTGCGTACAGCAGTTCTCGAAAAATCCGCTAGTGCTGTATGCAGTACAGTACAGTATGAGCACTCATAGTCTCATTGGCCACACTGCTAAGAAGTAGGTCTTCTTCTCAGGAGCAATCCTAGTGACGTCACAGTACTGCGCAGTGCACACGATCATTGTACGCTAATGGACACTTGGACAGTACTGTACACTGTACAATAGCGTACAATGTACAGTACGCATGGACTACAGTACTGTACAGTACAAACTTTAGATTGGTTTTGCAGAATTGTACAGTACTGTACACTGTACAGTTCTTCTCACAAGCTGAAACCCGCAAGCTAGTGTGGCCCACACTAATTGCCGTGCCCAGTGTAGCAATCCTAGTGACGTCACTGCGCAGTGCACCGTGAACACGATCATTGTACTGTACTGTACGCTAATGGATAGTACTGTACACTGTACAGTACTGTACAGTACAATGTACGCAGGGGCTACAGTACAAACTTCCGATCGGTTTTGCAGAACTGTACAGTACAGTGTACAGTACAGTGTACAGTACATTGTACGGTTCTGCTCACAAGCTGAACCCGCAAGCCAGGAGACTACAAGAACACTCTGCCAGTACAGTGCCAATCTTTACTTTGTCAGATTCTAACGCCAGTAGACAGTTCATGATTCACCATAGCATCTGCGTATAGCAGTTCTAATTACAGTACATTACAGCATATGGTACAGTATGAGCACTCATAGTCTCATGGACCACAGTGCTAAGAAGTAGGTCTTCTTAGTAGCAATCCTAGTGTCGTCACTGCGCAGTGCACAGTGAATACGATCATTGTACTGTACAGTACGCTTATGGACAGTACAGTACTGTACTGTACAATAGCGTACAATGTACGCAGGGGCTACAGTACAAACTTCCGATCGGTTTTGCAGAACTGTACTGTACACTGTACGGTTCTGCTCACAAGCTGAAGCCGCAAGCCAGGAGACTACAAGAACACTCTGCCAGTACAGTACAGTATCCATCTTTGCTTTGTTCGATTCTAACGCCAGTAGACAGTTCATGATTCACCATAGCATCTGCGTATAGCAGTTCTAATTACAGTACATTACAGCATATGGTACAGTATGAGCACTCATAGTCTCATGGACCACAGTGCTAAGAAGTAGGTCTTCTTCTTAGTAGCAATCCTAGTGTCGTCACTGCGCAGTGCACAGTGAACACGATCATTGTACGCTAATGAAGAGTACTATACACTGTACAATAGCGTACAATGTACGCAAGGACTATGCTGTAGTACAAACTTCCGATCGGTTTTGCAGAACTGTACTGCTCACAAGCTGAGCCCGCAAGCCAGGAGACTACAACAACTATCAACAGCTACAAGAGAACACATACAGTATACAACAAGTCTCTTTGCGGGAAGTAGCAAGGGCTAGTTCATTAGGATCAGGTCAAGGAATTTTCAAATATAGCTTTGCTCATAAATGACGCAGTTTTAACAGTAAATGTCTTGGAAATAAAGTACAAAGCAGTAGTAAATGTCATCTTTACAATCCCTGCTGAAATAAGTAAATTATTTTAAGTTTACCTAGTCGGTAAGGTATGCGCTCAAGCCATGAGCTTATCAAAATTAGAAGAGACTACATACAAAGAAAGTCTTCATCTCCTTAATAAGTAAATCTATATTTGTCTATTTGTAATAGGTATTGCACAGCAAATCGTAATGAGCTCTCCATTATACAATTGAGGCTGTTACTTAATACAGATTGCTGGCACGCAGAAGAAACTAGACAATATTACTAAAAGTGATATCTGCCCACTCAAAGCAATCTCTTCCGCATACATTGATTAAATTAGGCTTTTATAGATGCAATAGTTGTTTTCAGCATCGATAATTATGGTAAGATTGTACGTATTCATTCAAACTATTGAGGATTCGCAATGGATCCAACTGACTAATATCAAGAATGATTTGCTAATCTATATACATAAAGTAAAAGTCAATTTTATTACAATACCATCACGGCCAAATAAAGAGTGGGACTTCAAAATTTGAGGGGATAATAGATATTTCGGTGTGAAGTAATAGATATACACGTTTGATGCAAAAAAAAATACGGCGTAGCCGGGTTTTCACCGGCTAGTTATCTAGATACGAGTACAGTGATCAAAAGCGGTAAGGCATTTAATTATGTTGTAAAGTCTGAAATATACGCCAATCTCGTCGAGAACGACGACTAACAGTAAAATTGGCATCATTAACAGATTTAGTTAATTATTAAATGCTATAGTAGTGTTTACTTCAGTATCGCTAATTTATTCTTACTAATCAAGATAATTAAAGCAATCAATGAAACAACGTGTAGCAGCCTGGGGTATGTCTACTGGCCATCATGAATGGAATAAACAATCATTCGTTCACTAATTTTATCACAGCAAATACAATAATTCGTACGGATACCTGATTTTTTTATTCAATCTTATTTAAAATGTAATATGCTCAAAGGAGCTTTATTCCTTAACTATTGTAATGAAATGAAATATGTAGAAATCAAGCGACATAAATTCGAACAAAGTTTGGTTCTACTTTCTAGACATTCTAGTCCATTAAACGAAACTTTGGCACAAAATAAAATTGGGCATACAACCGATCAACAATTTACTAAATAAACATGAGAGAGACAAATCAAACAACCTTTCAAATACTTCATTCTAAGTATTATAAGAAATAAAATAGACGGCAGAGCTGAAACTGTCGACAACCAAACAACCTAATAAAAAGAAGAATGTTTTCACTTACTGCAAGCAGTTCGACCCCCCCCCCCTAAAGCCTGTAAAAACCACCCAGTTCTTGAAAAGAATCTTCTTTTACTCTTTACTCTAAATTTTGTGATTTATTGCCCTCTCATTTATAGACTTCGCAGAGCCCTTATTAAAAAATTTTATATGACAACTATGAATACTTTTCTAACATTAATATTGACACTTAATGGTTTAGCATGAAGTTGTACTGTAACTGTACGATTACAGCCTACAGTACATTACAGTACTTTACGGTCATGTTACAAATCTACTTTCTTTATGGACAGGACTTTGTTAATAAATCGAATTCATTTAAAATCCCGGTAGACTATCAAACACCATTTCTTTAGATTAGGCGATTGCTCTTAGGTTATTCCGTAATAATCTATACAATGCCTTGTAAAATAGTGAAGAAAAGATGGCGACATCACAATTTGGCAGGGTAAAACTTAAAGATACTATCACTTTCTAGGTATTTTCTATAGTAAAGTAATAATAGTTTCGTACTAAAAGCTATACGGAACTCTGCTTTTCCGTCCCTCACTACACTATAATTTCCATTGAAAGAAACGGGTGATCGGTCAATATTTTGCTATTATATCAGAATGTTGACATGTAACTCTAAAAGTTTCTGTATTACAATGCTAGGATTAGTAACCAATTTCAATTCTATGTAAAAGTGGACAATTTATACCGTCCTACACGTTTCTTCTGCAAATAAAGATCATTTTTAATCCAAACTATTATTCATACCCTAATCGATCACCAATTATGTTACAATGGACTTAAGAGAGAGTAGCTTTACCGCAATGAGACAAAATAAAAAATTGAAAGGTTTAACTCTAACGAGTAAGCGGACATAAATTTATGTTCCTTACTGCGAAATTACTTTAACGCATCTACATGTAAATTTTTGGAATAAAAATTCAAGTAAATACTAGACAGAATTGGTTCCAATAAGTAAGAAATCAGTAAATTACGGTAGTAATTCCCTTTCTGTTTTGGAATATTAAATTATTGTTGCAGAATGCTAATAAAAGAATAAAATACGATAACCTAGTCATAACGATACACTTTAGTTGATTATGAAGCATTGAAGGCAATCAACTTCATCAAGTAATATTAAAAGTTAATTGTTTTCTTAAAATTTACTTATGGGCTTGTAAAGTAGAATTAGAGTAGCTGTTACTAACCAAGCATTTCTGAATCAAAGTCGTTTTTGCTTCTACTTCTATTTCCATATCCAAGTGCTGCATGTTAGCAGTTATCTGAATACTTGTCGATATATTATGACAGCTATTACAATTATCGATTTCATTCAATTCATAATTTTTGCAATATTTGACACACTTTAATTTGTGGTATACAGCAAAAAGTATTAACTGATTTCCTGCCAGAAATTTGTTTCAACCAGTTAACCTTGGCGTTTACATAACAGATATTATGTCCATGGTTTTTAACTGATAAGTTAATAATTTAATGGGAAATATAAATCTGCAATTATATTGAATTTACATAATAAAAATATGAATGATTCATTTCCGTGAAAAACGCTGAAATAATGTGAAGACAACTTTGCGAAAATGTGGATTAAAATAGGTATAAATAACAACATTTAACGCCGGTGTTGTATAAGTAGTCGCGGTTAAAGTAAATCTAATAATTTCACTCCATCGGCGCAGAATAGTAATTTCTGAAAATTGCGTGATGAGTAAATAAGAGTAGTAAGGCATCTGTGTAAAAAAGAATACGCCAACAATAGTATTGAGCTCGGCAATCAGTCTATTCTTAGCTATATCAGTTTCTTTATCCATTGATGTTATAGAGTTCTTGTGATGATGCAAGGCTAGTCTTCTCAACTCGCTATAAATCAAAGTATTAGCTAAAATTATCAGTAATAAAGGCATTACAAAAGCAAGCAGTACAAGTGCGATAGTATATGAATCGTTGATGAATAACTTATATTTCGGTTGTATAGAGCGTGTACAAAATGGTCTCGTAATAATTTTGCCTTCAATTTTGCTAATATTAAACTCTTGTACATCCAGTATTAGCATATACGGTATTGTTAATAAAAGAGTTATCAACCATATTGTTAACGAAGATAATATAGCTAATTTTGGCTTTAGTGAAGGCTTTAGTGGACAGCATATTGCTCGAAATCGAGCATAACTAATACAAATCAATGATTGTGAATAAACTATGACCGTTATAGGAGCTAATGATATTGACAACTTACACCATATTGAACCGAATGGCCAGTAACCACTATCAAGAAAATAAAGTGTTATACGAAATGGGTAAAAAAATAATGCAGCTACAATAGCTGCTACAGAGTAATTAACTAACATGTAATTAGTAAAATTATGTAATATTTTAGTCCTTTTAACTATAATACAAATTAAGAAATTGCCGATTAGAGAAATCAAGACGATACATGACGCTATTACAGGCCGAACGATAGTCATAAATTCCATAAAGACTCTATCGCTAGTTGTGGCTGTTGCATTTATAGCTAATTGACTATCGCTAACAGTAATGCTGCTATTGCCCAACATAATCGTTATGAAGTAAAAATAAAAAATGAAAGCAAAGTTATATATGCTTGATGATCAGTTCTGAGAGCAGCTTTCTAACCAGACACAAAATATAAAAATAAATCTGATGCTACTTGCCGCTAAAGAGCCTTGATTGAAGACTTAGTGTAATCCTTCCAGATCTGACGATGAAATAATTTCTGACTCTAGCTGGTATATTTTAATAACATACCATACCAGGTTAAAATTATGAGAATCGAAGACAGCTAGTTGTCAACTTGAAACTTTTTGGCTCTTCGGCAAATATCAGTAAGAAAATTGATATAGATCACAACCTAGTTGGCTTGATTGATAAGATAGGTAAAATAAGAAATTTCAAGAATGGCTTATAATTTGCCCAAGTAAAAATTTAGTGAGGTTAAAATACCAAAATCAGCGGAGAAAAAAATATTTTGAACTAATATTCACGAAACTTTCAATTCTCTCAACACTTAATTTATCACCGCTTTATGTTTACTATGTTGAATAAATGATATGATAATGACTTTAATGATATATTTCAATGGAAGTAAGTTAGGTGTATTTGTTTTACTGTTAAATTTAAAACGGTACAATAAAAGATGAACTTATATAATGAACGTCTATACTAGAGTCTACCAAGAGAATAGTGTAACGACAATAACATAATACGAAACAGCTGATACTTGATCAATAACTAAATTTATCCAACAAAACATGTGCTTGTTTAATTACGGTAAATTAAAGGTATTATTCTATTTATATTAAGTTTTTGATACTAACCTTAATATTATGACATAACAATTTACTAACAAATAAAAGCAAATGTACTAGACAGACCTCCTCTACTGGGTTATTCTAAGGCCTTACCAGCAGTAAGTAAAAATTTATCCATTACAGTTTAATTAATTCATGTCTCTATTATTAATAAGGTTAACTTCAAATAATCAATCTTACCATCAGGTTTTATTAGCTATTTATTACTTAGAAATGACGTATGTTAGATAGGAAATTACTAAACAATGACTGTGAAGATTTGCATAACATAATATAATTTTGAATATTGCAGATTTTAAATCACCTACTTTAAAGCAAATGATACTAAATTATTCAATCATGCAGCATTTTAAATGCCTTTTCAGTGCCTCAACTTGTTTATCTATCACCCTAAACATGATAAATCAACTAAATTGCTTCATTATATTTGTCATATAAAATAATAAACGCTAGTGATAGTTAAGGCTTGTCTTTCACTATTTATATAACATCCTATTTATTAGTAGCTATATGTATGGCAGGTAATAAGTAATATCTGGTAATAATCGTACACTGTACGGTATACGATTATAGTATATGAATAGGAATTCATAATTATTATATTGATTACTTTGCATGCAAAGCAAATTGACATAATTCGCAACCCATGAAGTGAAACTAGATGAGTCCCGCAAGTGATACTTCCTGCCAAGATACTGTTATAGCCGTGTACTATACCATATAAGTAAAATCACATTATCTATAAGACGAAATTATCTCACAAACAAATCAGATTCTAGAAAGTAATAGATAAAGGCTAATATTCATATTAGGTACGAGAATAACAATGTTAATAACCATTACGTGCATCATTAAAGTCATAGATAACGTTAACTTAACGTCTTAATTTGATAATTTTCATTATATTATCGAAAGTACTAAAATCACTATTATAGTCTTGGGCCTATTTTTAACTATTTTTCCGTGTTATTATGTCTAATAAACTCTTTATTCTATTGGATAATAACAGTATCTTCATTTTCCTACGAAACCTTTTACGTTACGTTGCTCTATATTCTACGTAAGAAAATATGTATGCTATAATTCTATTTCTAGAATACTTTGCGCCTACTACTGATTGCAACTTCACTTCTGCCGAAATTTCGCCCTACGAGGTATTTTGAAAAAGGCTTGACCTATCATTTTATGTACATTTCCATCCTAATCAAATACCCTGGAACTTATTTTCTTTTCGAATTTAAGTAGAAAGGAGCCCTAATCAATCTTAATATCATAGAGTTGGTTGCATTGTGATTATTATTGCCGTTTCTGAAACAGGGACCCTCATCAGTATATGAAGTAAACGAATTATTTATCAATGCTTTCAATATAAAAATAGTATGCAGAAATTAATATCAAAAGTAATACGGCATGACACATTAAGATAATTACTTTGAGTTTTCATTATATATCATGAAAACATAGTATGATGCTGTAATTTTAACAGACAATTAAATATCCTACTTTCATACCTTTAGATATAAATTTCACAAATGAATGAAGCAAATTTCAAATCGTTAATAAAGAATCACCGATCTCATATTCACCATTTAGAATAAAAAGAATAACCACAAATGGAATTAAAATATAAGTGCAATATCAGCCATAATGTCGATGTACTTGTCTTTTTATAATCAATCTATTCCTGATAGTATTTACGAAATTAATAGAAATGCCTGCACCGATAACTCAAAGGTAGCGAAACCATTACCAAATTTAACTTTAACATTACATCCGAATTACTAAGCAATATTGTTGCTTGTTACATGATCCAGTATACAATCATTCCGCTTTAGCAGTGAGATTTAGCAATATCGGTATACAAGCATACCTTCATCACGATTAAATTAGTAACTAGTTAGATTGTAGCCATTATTGTTTCATAAATAGGCTGATCATCGGGGAAATAAGTTTCTTGTACCACATTTTGTATATAGAGTATTCAAAGAGAGAAATAGATTAACCTTAAATACAATACGCGTATATCTTTCAAAGAGATAGAGTTCTAATTAACACTAATTACATTGTAACTTATCTTTATTAGCAGATATGTCAGAATAAGTTTGTTTACCTAATACTAAAGTCAATAACAGAAGTTACTTTCTCAATATAAAGCAATTAAATCTTAAATAGGAACTTTATGATCGTTGCCTCAACTTTAAAAAATTGAACCTTTTCTATCACCACAAGGCAATATTTCAAATATAAATCGCCGTTCCGTCTGTTTACTCTCGGTTTTAGATTATGACAACAGAATAGAAACTCTTTAATTCTAAATTATTGATTAAATGAACGATGAAATGCTAATATGCAGCCGTGCAAAGCTAAACACTTATTTTTCTTAGGTAATTGTAGGGACAATAGCAGGTACAATTTTCCAGCTAATCGTCGGCAAGAAAACTGAACAATCGATCAAAATACTCTCATTTACAATTTGCATTAAAAAATATCGAAACAATTCATTTCCTACATTTTATTAATTAATTAAAGGCTTCTTGAATCAATTAATATAATTTATTCAAGCCTTACAGTTGTAATACATCATATTGTCTAGCCACTTATCTAGGCTATAATTGATCTCTAGTAAATTCTACGCAAAGTCACATAGTAATAAATTATAGTAGAAGATAATGAATGAAAAAAATTGCATATAATGAAAATTTTTGATTCCATGAATGATATTTAGACCAACATAATTTAATTGCTAATTGCATATAATTCCTGGAAACCGTGATGCCGATCTGTAATAAATGAGTTTCACAATAACTATCTTAGTCAAGTGGTATTTTCTAAAAGGTTTTTATTGTAAGTATTAGAAATAGTAGAGCAATAATTAATTACTACAAGAATTTAGGCTAAAATCTTAAGTATTCCGAGCTCAAAGCGAAATGAAGTCTCTTCCATTCTGTGAGCTCGTCTCCGCACTCCTTATGAACATTTCGTTAAATCCATTCATGACAACTTGATTAATCTACAATCAGACATGAGTCATCAAACAAAATACATTTCTGTAATAGTACATCATTATTTTCTACAATCTAAATCATTCTACTTAAGATGTCACTACTCTTCTATTAACGTCTAGGCCCTTTCTCCGAAGGGCATCATAACAACTACAGTGTTTCTAGCCACGTAAATCTTGTACCATAATTAGTCAACTGACTACGATTGGTCATCAATAATTTCTAATATAATAGTTAGCAATCATCTAATGTTAGCTTCACGATAATATCTATTTAAAGCAACCTAACTTTATCAAATGTGACTATCCGTATAATCAAATATGGGTGCATCACTGCGCAATCTAATTACGAAAAATAAAGCATTTTAAGCTAGAATTCAGTATAATACGGGTGTTACTTTAGGTGCTGAGAAAAAAGTTTGGTGGGTAAATAATTTAACCTAATCACATCAATACTACTAACTCTGCAACATTATAGAATGTAGCGTGTCCAGAGAATCTCTCATACTACAATGACCAAAGCAAACTCAAATAGTTAAGTAATATTCTCTAAAATTGCAGTTATGATTTTAAAATATTTTCTTTCATTATATGAATTCAGATACCAAATTCTAGTAGGATAAAGAAATCAATAAATATACATAAAACTTCAAACAGCGCACTCGTACCATTAGTTGCAATATCAAACGCAATGTATATGACTGCAGGCTTTAATGATATATCTAAAAGTAAATTCAAATTGATCTGGTAAAACCTATGAATATTAGCAAATTAATGGTGCTATACTTTTGATAATGTTACATTAAAACGATTTTGAATTGTAGGTTGTTGTCAACTACAAAATGATATGCATCTTTTCTAGTAATTGAGCGAGCATATACGATAAATATCTTTCTTTATCATAGGAAATTATTTCATCTATCTTAAGTTAAGTTATCTGAATTTTAATTGATGTAAAATGTTGCAACTTATGTCTCGAAATGGCGATACTAAATTCTTAAAAGCCCACTCGTTGAAAATAAGAACGACGCTATCTTTCTTCAATTAATTATTCCGAAATTTTATTTGATGTAAAATGTTGTAATTTATATCTTGAAATGGCGTCCCTTAAATCTGAAGAGGTTTTTTACTAAAATGAGAGCGACGTGGAAATTACTGCTCTTATACTTTGATAACAAACTAAGAATTGAGCTAAATTTTCAATAAATTTAAAGTTTTTAGGTTGATCATTCTTTTTAATTAATATATTATGACAGCGCTACTTTGTTAAAGCTTCTAAATTTTATTTACCAGGAAAGTAGCAATTACAAAAGTTTACAGTAAATCATATATTACTGTCACAACACTCACTTGTGGCAAAGGAAAGTAAAGAACTCTAGTGTAGTTACTTAAAACTTGGGCTATTTCTCCCAGTACTTTCAGTTTCTATAAGAGAAGTATTTGAGAACTCGATTTCTCGGCTGATCTCCACAGACAACTGACTAATTATTACACTATTCTTCACGATATGAGTCTTACCGTTTCTTGAGCAATTACTTTCTTTATTCTACAAACACACGCGCTTAAATAGGTTTCTACAGTGAATTCCAATATTAACGAGTGAGAATTCATGCTTTACAAGTTACATTAATTAGTATAATACCATTACTAAATATACATGTCGATATTCTCAGACTTAGATAACTACAAGCTATCAGGTGTTAAGACGCTTAATCTTCATCCATATACAGCTCAATTTTTAGAGATTAACATACCTTATAAACCTACAGTAAATTAACTGCTAACAACTTCTATTTTTATCTCATTTCTACCATCCTATTATCAGCTACAAGCGCATTAAAACATAGCACATAACCTTATCTTATCTATTCATAAGCATTCATTAATTTACAGTTACTTAATTAGTAACGGCGTACCGTGACAATTACCTATAGAGAATTGATGGGATATTCAGTAACAATACTTACGTTTACATTCAAAATATTACGAATTAGATTATTAAAATTACCTACTATATTGTAAGATAAATAGTTTTAGAGAAATTCTTATTTTAAGATGATTACATTACTAATTAATAATATAATAAGTAATTCACAAATCATTACTAGACTGTCATTTTCTATCGTTAGTCTTGATGTAATCTTTGCGTTCTTATATTAGGTATAGCAAAAAATGAAGAATGTTCATGCGAGATTATTTTCATCTAATTGTACGGCGTGATATGTCAGTTTTTCCGTTTGTCCAAACATATTTAGTTTAAAGAATGGATATTTGTAGCAATGCTGTTCACATCAACTAAATAAGATTAAGCTGAGATTACGTTTGAGGTATATGCGTTGACACTTAATGACTAATTAAAACTTTCTAAAAAGTTTATTTCTGGAGATGACGAACTCGTCCTGCTTTTTAATAAACGCAGGAATGTCACGAAATTGTAACCCTATAAGGTAGAAATTAAAGCACTCAAAAACATTAAAGAAATGGAGTAGTTGAAGGAGCTTACCGTAATAATTGAACCAAGGATAAATAAATTTCACTCTCTATCACACTAGACTAGTAACTATTTTTAGTGGCTTTGCGTTTCAAGAAATGATTTTCTTAGAAAGGCTAATTTTGCAAATCGAAGCCACACTAGATAAATCGGGAACTTCCACTGAGTATATAAATAGATAAAGTGTGATGTTAAAGTATTGTATAAAAGCAGAATTAATTTTCAAGAACTTTTGTGTGTCCAGTCTTCCGTGTTTACTTGTAGTAGGCGGTCTCAGACACATATTCAGTTTTCCGGAAATATTGCAGTCCTGCTTTGTAAGCTACAAAATAATTCTAGAAATAGTAACATGTGAACTCAAAAGAGTTTAAATTTTGACCAAACCTTTGAATCGTTTGCTATTAAATAAGAAGAGCGCTGGTACTATGATAAGGTGTCTTCAAAAAAATTGGTTTTTCTGAGCACTGTGCAACAAGGAACCTATCCACCGTTAACAAAATTGTATATCTGAATATCAAATTGAATCCAGCCACAGCTTTATCGGGTTCAAAAGTTTAATTGAACTTTCACCGTGTACATAAACAAATAAAGTGTGATGTTAAAGTATTACGTGTATATATATATAAAAATAAAATTAGTTTCCAAAATTTGGCTTGTCTAATATTCCAAGTTTATGTGCTATAAGCGGTCTCAGAAACAATTCCAGTCAAGCGGAAATATAGCAGCCCTAGTTTGTAAGCTGTAAAAATGATTCCAGAATTAGCGTAAGGGAAAATTAGAAAATTCAAATTATGCTCAAATTTTTGCATTTTTGCTTCTACACAAGTCGAGCTCAGGTACTGTAATATAGTGTCTCAAATAATTGATTTTTCCAAGTACCGTGCTTTGCTAAACCCATCTAAGGCCGATGAAATCCCATTTTTGAATGAAAACTTGAATCCAGAAACAACTTTGTTGCGTTTAAAAGTTGAATCGAATGTGCTACCGTACGTACACTAGAAAATTGAAATTTTCATTGCGTACATAAAAAAATAAAGTGTGTTGTTAAAGTGCTACTTAAAATTAGTTTTCAAAATATTGCGTCTAATGTTCTGTATTTGTGAATAGTAGAAAGTCTCTAATACAACTCCAGTTTTCCTGAAATGTTACAGCCCTAGTTTATAAGCTATTAAATGAATCTAGAACTAGCAATACGGAAGTTGAAAGAGGTCAAAAACTTTGACTCAACCCTTTGTATTGTTTACTGGTGTACTAGTAGAACTGGTGTATTGCTATAAAGTGTCTTCGAAATAATAAAGTAACAACTACAGTTTCTTGCTAACTTCACTTTATTATATAAACTAAGATCATTTTGCAACTACCGTAGACTTTCGAAATTACGACAATAAAATCCCTCATTTTCAATTAGGCACAGAATATTGTTTTCGTAACTCAATCATATCTTGCCAATTATGTAACAAAAAAGATCAGATTTAAATTTACTACTACGCCATCTATTTATCATTCATGAATCTAATTAATTAAAGCATCATAATAAAAATCTAACAATACTTACCTAAATGGCGCAATCTATTTGTATTTCGGAATCTCAAAGTAAACATCTTAATAGAATTGCTACAATAAGTGTTGTAATCATCTTCCACAAAAGACATTTATGACAATCACAAAATCTAATATCCAAGTAAAAATATTCCATTATTGTGATGGAAAATTAGAAAATAAGTGAGCACATAGGGAAATCCAATTGCAGTCTTAAGAATTCCTTTTTATTAATTTCAACATAACCTATTAGCATACACACCTGGCCCGCTTTACGTATATATGGGGCTTGGATAGCAACACTTTATCTTACTGTAATATGCTAATAGAACGAATAGTATTTAAACTGTTTTAACTACTCTGCTGTAATTCACGCCATGTGCAATCTTACAATCTTAACCCTTAGCTATAATTGGGCCTGCACCATAGGCATCTAAAAGAAATATGTAATTTCCATTTCAACAAATGCTTATATAAGCATATATATTATTAAGCGAGAATATAATCATCTAAACTTAAAAATGTAAAAATATCAACTGTAACACATTTTCTTATTATCATGCTAACCGCTATAAATAAATATACCAATCTAGTTTACTATCAGGATGATATTCTGCTTAGGAATTATAATTTATACCGGAAAGAATGTATATAAATACTTGCATGATTACGATAATATACACGCCCGCTCAAATAACAGCGAAGCATCCAGCTCTAATATTTACTGGAATACCAAATTATATCTCAATACTGACCAAAGTGAAACATGACAGTGAGAATTATAACGCAAAGTACAAGTACACAACGCGAATAAACACGAGCGAAATTTCCACTAGTAAATCAATACAAGCTAATTAACAGATAAAAATTGTTACTTCCTGCTGGCCTACGATCATTAAACGTCAACGTTTCTTAAGTTACTGATTAGAGTCAAGAGCTGTTTGCGAATAAAATCTTTATAATTAAGAAAGTTGGTTATCAATTAACAGAACTAAGAAATAATCAGACCTCAATTAACTATTTACCTCATCGTCACAGAAACTAATTTCTTGAAATTATTAATTTTCGTCAATAGCTACTGGTATAAAATGAAATTTACAATTATAATATTTCGTTTTAATCAGTCATTTTTCTTTCAATAGGCCATATCTATCTTTTCAACTTTAATAATATAGAGTTATAGCGGATCATTTTTACAATTACGTGGATAGCTCACAAGTAGTATTTTTGAGATTATAAGCATTCGAGCTAGAATCTATAAAATACTTTTAGGAGAAACATCCCTTTCTTAACCGTATAATCTGCAAAAATATGCAATACCACGATGATAGACTTTTGCTAAATAATCTCATAATTATTCTCTTAGAATTAAAGTCTATATTATTTATTTTTATCTGTTAAAAGCCATAATATTTATAAGTAGATTATTACGCAGAATATTTTTTGTCGAGAGATTAATCATTTTTTTAGCTGCAACAAGAATGACTATGCCATAGCCCGTGATATTTACAGATTGTTTAGAATGAACCAATTAAAAAGATCTCCTTCAGGCATTCAATGAATCTTGCTTTAAATGTAAGGCCTATATATCGACAGAGGTTGGCAACCTGGATATTGCGGATATGTAATAAATCACTAGTAAGTCTTGGCCTAATATTAAGATAAAGCGCCAACATTGCATTGCGTAAATCAATAATATATCATAGATTTAGAGTTGAAAATAAATTTAATTGTTTTCTCTCTAAATTTTCCCTAGATGAGGATAATTATTGGAAAAACGATATTATCATAGTGTAATATTGTCGGATACCAATCATTCGCCATTAGGCTACCATAAATAAACTTGGTTTGCAGACTAGCAGTTCAATGATTACTGTAACTTTAGTCTGAAATAAAGCCTTTTTATCAATATATCTATAATATTACTTCGACTATTGTTATAGACCAATACATTTGCTTCTAAAATTTTCATCTACGCATTTCAAATGATGTAATATTTCATTTTAATATGAACTTGATGGTTTTTCATCATAGCATTACTCATAGTCAAGAAATTGTGTGATTAAAATATTGGATGGAGTAATATTTTTTAGATATGCCGATCTGAGTGTGCATTTAATAGTAGATGCAGATCATGCTATTTATACTTATCGGAATGGGAAATATTTCTTAACGATAAGTCAATCATAGCAGTAGTAGTTAGATTAAGAGAATGCCAGCTAAAGGATGTAGCATCGTTCATTTAGCACTAAGTAGATATTGCTAAAAATGGAACGAATACCAATTATGTCATAAATTATAAAGAATGATGCGCTAAAATTTATATCGGTGGCTATTACCATTCCAGCTTATAATAATGAAAACATTTTTAAAGTGAATTTATGAGGAAAATTTAATCTTTCACTATGTTTTTGTAGAAAAATTTATTACAATTGATGAAAAATTGGCGTGATTACATCGGTTTCCTTCTTTCAATCTTATTGTTACAAGCCATCACCTGCATAGTTAAGGTAGACAAATGCAGTGATCATGAAGCAAATATTTTCGGTGCTTTACATACGGATGAATGAATCAGTCGATACAATTACCTTTCGTGAGTAAATAACCTACATATATACAGTATCATAATCTAATCTGCTTGATACAAAGTACAGATTTCGTAATTAATATAATACGCTGAGCCTATAAACTTGCTTAATGGCTAATTGTGGATACGAATTTTCACGTTGAAACCGTAATCTTGGAGATTAGAGCTTAAATAACACCGCTAACATAATGGGTTCTTTTCTTATGCTGTCGGCCATAAAATCAGATATCTCGTTGATTGATAAGGCGAGATGTTTGCTTAATATTATTTTTATCTACTTACAACATTGTTGATATTTATAATAAAGTTCAGTTCAGTACCGTATTCAAGCTTTGGTGAATTCCCTGGTCTTTCAAAACAATTTTATAAAACAAAAGTCGTAACTCAGATGGAAAACTACTGTTCATTGAACTGCAAGCCATTTATGTTAACAATGCTCTAGTCGCGCATCAATACATGTATCGTATATTATCCAAATTTGTTACCGCCTTCTGGAATTAAACCTGATGGAACCTTCTCTATTTATAACATTTTCAAGATTTTCACATATTCCGCAAAATGCTGCAAATAGATTTAGGGACTACGGACTCAAACTAGAATTTATAGACAAATTTCGTCCACTATAGATTTCTAATTTACTTCTATAGGATATCACACACTAATAAATGATGATAAAACGGCAAGTAATTATTAGTAATTTGAGAGACAATGATGAAGCAATAGAAATAGAAATAGACTGTAAAGTATTTCACTTGGGAGCGATATGAAGGGTTTGCTATTTGAACTACCGTAATATTGAACGACTCTCAATGTTATGGTACCTTAAAAAATCACAAATTAATATAGTACGTAACATAGAAATAGAGAAGACATTGAATTTGCATTAATGCCTTATGCAAATTTGAGCTAATAAATATTATTTATTACCTAGTGGCTAAGTTTGTCATGAATGGATAAAAAACTGTTGTTGGTAACAAGAAATAAAAGTCGGTAAATAATCTTAAATTCTTAACTGAGACGAATTGGATATTTTATTCAATTCATCAACATCTATTCTAATGATGGCCTTGATATAAAATGACTATTGTAGTTTCAATATCTTTTGAAATCTTAGAATTAGTTCTTGCAATGATAATAAATATCAATACATGTCACATATTCTGATCGTAACTTACGTATAAATTATTCAAGATTGCCTCAGAAACTGGATTACAGGGTGTCACAAACCAGCTTCGTGACAAGGATAACGTAAAACAAATCTCTAAATTACTATAGTCTTCCGGAATTCAGTATCCCTTAACTACCTCACAAGAATTTAGACGCCTTTGATTCTACGTTAAACTCAACTAGACAATTGAGAACTGCTTTATTCAACTATCTGACGGGCTTATATACCCTTCTACAGCAGCTAACATTCACAAGTCATCTTATAAAAATACTTAAGTGAGAACATCTACTAACTAGTTTTTCACAGTCGGACTACAATATGTCCATTCACAGAATCATTTCAATATACATTACAGAACAGCATTAAATTTGCTGTAACACATTTATAATTAGAGTAATTCCTATTGTAAGTAACTAGTTGTAATATAATATCACTATATTATATTAACCAAATTTAGATATCTATTTCTTCACGGTAGTTCGTACCGTGACACAGGGGCATTGATCATGATTTTAGGCAAAACGATAATGCCTTACGGTATTTGTTAATTTCTATTGTTAAAAGAGAATCGATCCGCATGAGTTAGTGTATCTATGGCAGAGTAGAAATATTTTTTATTTAGTTTAGTAGCTTCAATTTTCAAGTGGAGATATTCAAGGATATATAATACGCCAGAATGCAAAATCACAATTCCATTGTACTATTTAACTGCTGATCAACAATCCCTTGAATAGAGTCATTAATAAGCTTGTATGCGTGGAAAAAATAACATTGAAGGTAAATTATTACAGAGATATACTAATAAATTGATATAAAGGAGAACTATTTGTTCGTAAAATCACCTATTACCTAATTATTAAAATTCAACCGCATTTAAAAAATTCGTGACACTGATGTTGTGTTCATTGCTTGATCATATCGTACCTACCTATAGACCATCGCTAGTATAATAATTATATATAATCACATCATTCAAATTTTTTAACACAGCAGACGTTAATGATAGATCATAGTTCGTATATACTGATCTATCACATTTTGTTTAAGGAAACAGGCTGGTAATCAAACGCAACATACCATATCTAAGACAGCAATCAGTGGTATTGTGGTCATTTCTAATGCCGCATCATATCGTTACCTAATAACGATTGCCTATTTAATATATTATTGTATATAATCACATCAATCAAAATTTGAACATAATGGACATTATACATAGATTATCCTGCAGTTTGTTTATACTTATCCGTCGTACTTCATTCAAGGGAGTAGCCTGCTAATCAAACATACCATAGCTAATCTAAGGCAACCATCAGTAGTGTCGTATTCATATGTAATGCCATACGGTATCTAAGGACGATTGCCCATGTAAACGTTTACGAATATTTTATTAATAATTTTATGTAATCAGCTCAATCTATTTTTTTTACACAATAGACGTTAAAAATAGATTATAGTTCGTCCTTACTGATCGATTACATTTGAATTAAGGAAGCAGCCTGATATTCAATAGCTACAAAGCTAATCTAAGACAACAATCAGATTGATGAAGAATATTGATAGGCGCATAGCAGCGATATTTTATTTTAAAATTGAGTGGTGAAAGGTACTAGAAATGAAGAAGTCTAAAATTTATAGCAAAATAAAATGTTCAATCAAGAAAACCTAAAAAGTGAAGCTAGTTTAGCTAAATGGTGAATGGCATCACTACTTACCACAAAAAATAAAATATAATTTAAAGTGAAAAAAAAGATTACATTGGAATGCAACAAATTATTCAGCGTAAAAAGTTGTGTTGCGCTACCATTGAATAAATTTGAAATCTATAATTTTATGATTTAAAGTTTTATAAATCGAATACGAATTCAGTTTAGTGATTAGTTTTTTAATGCCTCGCTGTTTCCCATCAAATAAAATTATTTATAACTTATGTAACAGAAAACATGAAATAAATAATTAAACTTGACTGATTGATGGATGGTTTGTCCATTTAGTAGCATTAATTTATAGAAATCAAGAGGATATGCATTTTTCGGTCATTAACGGTAGCAGTTTACTGGATATTTTGAACATGCATAAGTGGTGCTGTGGTAATTTAGTTACTAATTTATTTATACCAGTAAGTTCATTTCAAGGCATTAATCTACATTAGTTTTCATTTCTAAAATTATAACAATCAACGAAAATGTTATATTATTGATCATGATCAATTGGTTGATAGGGCTGTGCTACCAATGTTTATTCCTGTATTTATGAATAATTAAAAATTATAACAATGTGTCATTGGATTGCGTTAGCACCTGGTTAACAATCTCTATAAGACAGTATCATCTAAATTAACTAGTTACAATACCTGTAATTTATATCGCCATCTATTTTTTTGTTAATATCACGATCTTATTTTTGCTTTAACAATTTTATTGATCTTAATGTAGGAATAAGCATTGAAGTATGACGTCAAATTTAAACCAATTTTACTGAATGCTCTCAATTTGAAAAGGATTCAACTATATATATATATATATTTGCATTATAGACAGGCTATCAAAATCAATTATTAGCGATCAAATTTTAATAAGCAAGTTATCTACCGAATGTGTACACGTCAGAAATTCAACCAGAATAGCCTAATAAAGATATTCTGCATCTATTTCAAAAGTTATCTTCCAAGTTTTTACATGGAAAAATTTATTCCAGTTGCCATTTATTCACCAGATATTAATTAAATTGAACGATGATGGCTACAGAACAATTTAATGATCAAAACTCAATCGAACCAGTACAGAATACAACACAATTAAATAAATCAACTTTACTGATATCTGCTATAGCATTATCCGTTATTAGCGTATGTGGCTTGGTGGGCAATATGATAGTTCTGATCTTATTTCCTAAGATTAGGCCCAAAAAACCTAATTTTGCCAAGATCCATTTCCAGCTACTATGGCATGTTGCACTAGCCAGCCTCTTCAATTGCACCCTAGCAGTACCAATGCTAATCCTCGATGTACTTCTCGAAGAAGATCAGCATTATATACCGTGTATTATTTATAAAATTACTACCGTCGGCTGTACTTCAGTGGTATGCTTTTGCTTTACAATGTTAGCTTTTGAACGACTGTTGGCTGCAGATTTCATTAAACGCCTTCATTACTATGCTAGATCTCACGAAAAAAGATTTAATAATAATCGCTTCATATTGGCTGCTTTATGGATCTGTACTTGGTCAATTCAAAGCATTAGCCTTGCAAGGATGCATTATCCGTCGCACTATCTTCCTTGCTATCATATAGTAAGTTTAGATAATAAAAATGATGCCCTTGAACTATCGATAAACAAGATTCAAGGAGGTCTTTTTAATTACTATAATCATAGGTAGAATGGTATCATAGAAAATTCTTGTGCATGTCCAAATAAATGGACTGAAAAGAGAAATTAAAAGCATTGAAATCAGTAATTGTTCTACTTTAATAGACCACAGTTTATTCTGTCATGTTTATCTATTTCAGTATTAATCTTAAACTTTATTAGGTTAACGTAAGAAATCACAAAATCAATCAAACTATCTTGGCTATTGTCCGAAAACTGGATATTGCAAGCATCATTTGGGAAAATTTTCACTTCTGGATTGCCGCTGTAACTACAATTTTATCATTTATCCTTGTAACTAGAAAAATTTCTACACATATAAGTAGTGCCGCATCATTACACCTACAGGATAACGATAAATTTGCCAAGATGACATCGAAAATGCGCAAGGTTAGTCTTTTTAGTACTGTACAGCTAAAATATTAAACTGTCTTAAAAATTATATTTAAAAACTGATATTAAGTAATAAAATTTAAGCTTAACTGAATAAATTATAATGAATAATATTGGTAATATATCGAATTAAATACTCGTATACTACAAGGAGGGATAGTGACAGTAAAAGCCATTAAAGTGTTACATGAAACTGTATCTCTTATTGATCGATAAATGCAACAATAGAATACATGTCTTTAATTTCATCTTTTCGTTATTTAATTAACGATTTAACATCTTTTACGTCTATTGAGTCTAGGATCTTCTAACAGACATAATATCAATCACGTAATAACTAAAACGTTGCGGTAGAATTAACATTCTTATTAGGCAATTTATGCTCCTGGAGATTATTCAGTGTACTTATTATTTGTATGAGATGTCTAACTATTATACAATTTATTGATTGTGATATCGGATATGGCAATATCAGATATCTAAATATGATAAATTAGACAAAATTCATAGCCTCAAACAGAAGTGTGTAAAATTTAAGGACGACAAAAATTTATTTAAAATTTATCCGAAAACTATCCCAGTTCACAAAAAAAAAATGATATAACATCGCATAATAAGCCAAAAATAACTATAAACACAAGATACAAAAATTGAATTACTGTCTTCATTCCGGAGACGATACCCTGTTGGTGCATCCAACAATAAATTAATAAATCGCTGGTTACTAGTAGCAGATTCATATTCGCCATTTTTTTTATAATCCAAATGACTACTTCTACGATTAATCAGCTACACGATGCAATTATAGATAATATCTAATCATATAAGTATTGAGAATAACAAATTTATTAAAAATGTCGATATCATGTACGAGTAAAATTTTGGCAGCCTTTTATCCTTTATTAAACTTTTTCAGTTGCTTGTAGAACTTTACAGTCTCTACAACCCTTTTAACGAATAACAGATTAGTTATGCTGAATACTTGCCATGATGGCATTTTGCTGTTTGTTCATATAGGATATAAATATAAACATATTGCCTACGTTTGTATGCAAGTTTTGAAGTATAAATACAGCTTACAATCTTGTGGCGCATTGCATTTTACGCATATTAAAAAAAAAGTTCAATTATAAGAAAAATTTTTACTAAATATAGTGTTGTTTTTGTAATTTTTATCCTAAAATATGAGTAATGATTATGGAATGCATGCAATAATACAAACGTATATGACGATATATGGGCTGTTGCATGTATATGTGTACAGTTTATTAAAACGACAAAGAATAATCCAAAGATTGTTATTTTTAAGTTAATTCTCAATAATATCGGATTTACGTAGGTAGGATTTACTTTGGTGGTAATCTTCTTGATCAGTTTTACTCCATTGACAATTATTGAATTAGATGATTTATGTGGTCGCGAAAGACATCCAGATATCCGTTTAATTACGATGGCTCTAACCGATATTTCATCAGCTATCAACCCAATCATTTACTTTGTTATGTATCAGAGATTTCGTCAGGCTATCAAAGCTTTATTAACATCGTTCATGAATTCATGCTTCGGTAGAAAATAAAAATGGTTCACCTTTTCTGCAAACTTATCCAATTTTCATATAGACAACGGCAATATAACAATAATGAAATCTTAATAATATATACTAGTAATGTTACTGTCCCATATTGGATTCTGGCAAAAAAGTACTGATTATTCTAGCAGTAATATGAGTGCTAACCCTCTATGTGCAAAAAACAACACCATACCTATACAATAACTAATTTTATTTTTTACAACAGAATTTTAAGTAAATTTACGCTGCGATATGAATTTTACACGATATATCTACAATGTGTACCAAAATGCTTCTAGAACTATATTAAATGTAACAGGGATTAATAAATTTCTCCGCAGCGAATGTTAGGTAGTACTATTACTGAAATTTATTTGCGATTGTAACGCTTACTGTTATACGATCCTATCTTCAGCTCTTACTGTAGTTAGCTCATTTGTCTGCAACTTCAGCCGACAATTTCGTAAGAATAAAAGTTACTGTGCTGCCATCAATATTTGAATTGCATATATATATATGGTCGTTAATTCTTCAGTTGTCTTTCAGTAACTGACGCAAACATATTTATCACCAGCAAAAATGCTGTAATAGAAGTATCTCGACTATACTAACTAATCTTAAAAATCTAATTCTGACAATTGATAGTCTTAGAAGAGATAGAATTTGAAACAGACTATTATTGCAATGTTTTTAGAAAAGTAGCGAAATAATTAATTAGCTAATAACAAGAAAATAATATAGAACATCCTGAGCTTGAAGTAAAGTAGAGTCCAACCCGGTATGTTCATTCCATAATTACATTTACTTCCATCTATTTAAGACAGTAAAGTCGTGCTTAATCGGGCTTGAATTATCAAATAAAGCACTTCTCATCAAATAGATAATTAATTATTACTACTCGTATTTATGCTGTACGTATCTATTAGCTCAAGAGATATTATTAACCTTCTATTATTGTCCAATACCATAGAGTTCAGGTGCTGAGGATCTTCATAATTACAGCACATCAATTCGTATCATCCTAATACCTTACTCAGTTAACCGACCACTATCAGTAATCGACAATATCTAATAGCAGTCTCTTGTCGCCGTGTGATTGCCCGTGAGGCTGTGACAATTCGGATCAGATAATAAAAACAGCTCCAAAGTATTTCATTCTTTGCACTAAATCGAGAGTAGAATCTAGGCTATAGTGATTAAACATTATCTAAATAATAAAACAGTTCGACAAGTGCTCATTGCCGAAATATGGTGTCATGGAATAAACTTTATTATTAATTAGCATTATATTATGATACGTTTCTGTTATTGTATTGATGTATACGAGTATAGCAACTAAAACTATACTATTGAATTTATTATACTGCCCTTAATTGCTCACTGTCTATAAAATCCAGTAATCAGTCTTACAGTAAAGATTGATGAAATCGTTTCCATAGCAACCTGATCAACCTCATTATTTGGATGTTTAATTAATTTTCATTGCGTTAGGGCAAATCTTCTATAGAGCCTAGTAGGCCATCATCGAATGTAATCTTATCATTTGTAACATAAGCCTAATTCCAACTGGATTATATCGATGCCAATATGGCAAAAAAGGAAGAAACTAAATTTCGCCAAGGACTTATTACAGATACATCGGTAAGGCTGGATCTGTATTTTCTTTCAAGCTACGACTTAAGACTTATTGTGATAACTAGGCGATATAGATTTACTATAGTTAGATTGGACATTGTAAACAAGCAACTCAAATTCCTTAGTTTTTTCCAATCCAATTACTTTCATACTGTGTGAGAATTCATCTCTCTGTCAATTATAAGGGCATTCAAGTTTTATTATCTACTTTTTCTAATTTCAAATCCTCTATACACAAATATAATGAACTGGATACCTTGGCAAATTTTTAAGGCAGTCAATGGCTAGCAATACTTTTTCATTTGATTTTATGGCAATTTATGATACCCTTCGCTACTATAAACATGAACTGTAATATATAATATTCACCGTTGCATGCATCAAATTTAAAAGTAAACTTTATTTCCATCATTTATTCCACTGGTATAGAAATTAAAAGTAATCCTACCATCTGTAGATAGGTTAATAGTACTCATGAAAGTATACTTATCTTCTATCATCTTCAATTGATGACACCGTATAATCTCAACGTACCAGTAGAACGGCTTTGACAGGCATTACTTTAAATTTAGTAATTTTATTGCGGATATCGTTCTTACCTTGAAGAGAAATCATGATCATTTTACACTTGCCACACTATAAATTCATAAATATAGCCAATACATCTAATGTCTCGATATTAAAAATTGTTAAAGCGATATCTCACTTCAAACAATAATCCTAGTCAATTAAAGCACATATTGATACTATTGACAGTAAATATATTGAAGAATAAAGATAATATCTTGTAGTTGCTCAGTCCTAGATCAAATCTAATGAGCTTTTAAATATATGAAATTATGACACCATTAGCTTATCCGAGAGCAGATGAAGGCTATGAATCTGACAAGAGACGTCGATGTCCAGCAAATTCATCTGGGTAATAGGTAGGACGCTAACTTAAAACTATAAAGGTAACATCGTAATCAGTAATTGAATGGAAAATAGGCCGATTAAATACAGTATAACCATTAAAAATATCCTCTGGTATCAGCTTAACATTATAATAAGGAATCTACAATTTCAAGAATCATATCACTACCATAACAGCTATGCAATCTCGATGATATGAATTTTAGTTCATAGCACTAATTTAATAACTTGCGCATTTTATTGGAAAAATTCTAGGCAACTAGAAGAAGTGAGCGACCTACGGAGATACAAATACTTGTCTATCCTGTATCTCAATGATAATAAGGTTTGTTAAGAATAATTATAGTAACGGCTACGCTAAGAAAATTTAGTAATATTATAGTTGAGTGCTATTATCGATTGATAAGAATGCCTGACTATTCCTATATAATTTGTCTACAAAATGTAATGCACATCTGTTATACCGCGATTATAAATGTAATCATAACGATCCATTCATCGCGATTCGAATCAACATTTTAATACTAAGAAAGAATAATTTGTACAGAATTCTGTCTTAACGATTTTAATTCTTACATCAAAAGCGTACTTTTTAATTCGAGTTGGCATTAGTAATGTAATATTTAAAGTTCAATAAATCAGATTTTTAAGACAGAAATGGTATAGCTTTAACATGTACTTGGTATGATATTAATTATAATTAATCAGTCGATATTGCTAATACATGATCATTGAATTTCTAACCTTTCCAGATTCGAGAAGTAGCATTTTTATCCCGCAATTATAATTTAACAGAATTACACCTAAATAACAACAATCTGAAAAGCTTAGCTGGCGGACTCAAACAGTTACACAGTCTGAAGGTCTTAGCGCTACATTGCAATCAATTAACAGAACTAGCTGATATTGGAAGTGAATGCAAATATATGAATTGTTTAAATTATTTAAGTAAGGACTTTGCCTTTCAACTTATTCTTATCATAAAATCACTAATAAAGCTACTACAGAACCGCTAATCAGGGAATTACTTAATTCACTTATTACTTTTACGACAGATCTATATGGTAATCCACTCGCCCATCATCCGTATTATCGCTATTTTGTTATTTTTACAATTCCCTCGTTGAAACATTTTGATCGAATCGGTAATGACGTTTGCTATATGCTGGAATGTTTCATAGTTTGCATAGTACACTACTATTCGCAGTAAGAAATGATGATGCTAATGCAAAAGAATCGAATTTATTTCTATAGAAGTATCTGAGGACGAAAGGAAAACTGTAAATGAAATTTATGATGATAAAGCTGAAACAATTCGCAAAAGTATTGCATTTGGAAAGCGTACGGAAAAGCAGGAAACGCAAATGCCTAATGAAGATTATTTAAATGACCGGAATCAGAGATATCCAGTCTATACTAATTCTCTCACATCAGATCGGTCAACTAGAAGAGAAAGTAAGTTTATTGGTTATATTAGAGATGCAATTCATTGCATCACCTGGAAAATCCTTAACGGTCATACGACTATATAGTTGTTGAACTCGAATAGCAATGTACAGTATGATACACGGATGTAAGTGCATCGCCGCACTGTAAATCCAAGTAGAAAAATCACAATGATCTTCTTCTAACTTATCTTTATACTTAGTTACTCTAAGTGAAACAAATACCCTTGAAATTTTAGAAAGGACGAGGTAAATGCTTTCCAGATATTATAAACTTAAGATAAAGTTAATAATAAGGTCGCTTCAGTACTAAGCATTTTGTTTAAAGAAGGATAGGGGCTAGGGTATTGATCATTTCACTTTTAATAGAGAAATGCAAAAGCTGAACGAAGAAGCTGCTGTGACCAAACGCTCTATGAAAAGATCAGTTATGCAGTTTTCAATGTTTGATTGGTCAGGAATCAAAAAACATGAAGAGATCCGTCTCGGTGATGATGAAGGAAGTATCCCAACAATTACGACTGTAAAAATCAAGTAATCATACTGAAAGAGCTATAGCGAAACTAAACATTACAAATACTATGGATGCCATACAAATTTTGTTAGTACTTGAAATTATATACTGTCCAAATTAGTATATTGTGTTGTTTAAGCTATCGTGTTCATCATACTGAACGTTGTAATATCAAAATATGTTTTCAATGCATTGAGTAAGAAACAAGGTTGCATATCAATGTGTCGTTGTTGTACTATTCTTTAATTTACAGATTCACCAAGGCCATTTTTATAATAATGTCCGCAATTGTTTACTAATCTTGGTTGTAGCAATTTTGACAGCATATATACAGCTAGCTACCACTTTAACATCACATTTCACATAAAGATTATCTGAAACAAGTTAAATTACGATAAAATCCTTTTCATGTATATACATACTACATCTATATACTCACATATATATATGTATATATGATTACACTTATCAATAATTGAATAAAGTTTAAGAATAAACCGATTTACTTCATTACATTAACCAAAATGACAGGAATACAGATGGTCCTATATTTACCACATAAACATTTTATCGTACATCAAGATTTTTATCTTGCAAGTATGTTAAAGCTACGCACTATAATAATAGATCTAGCTTATACAGGAGTTATCATAGCACCTACTTAGTTTGATAAGGAAAATATTTAGATGCGTGCATTCACATACACGCATATATCTACGTATAGATTTCCTCGAAGTACGAAGCCGTACTAAAGACAACAAAAATTAAACCGTTAAAACTAACAATTTAAGTAAAGAATAAACTGGATGTATATTTAAATACGAAGTCTAACTGATAGTCTTCAGCACATATGACCAGCTTGAGTTGGTTATAATTTTGCTATAATTTCCCCATATAAATTTTGGCAAAATTTTATAGCCGAGTATTATTTTAAAAAAAGTCCATTCATTTGGAACTATACTTATTCCAAATACAAATACCAATGTAGCAAGGTAACAATGCCAAATTATTGTGCAAGCGCATTAAATTTCGGTGTATTTTCACGCAAAAGTTCAAGTACGCCTCTAGAGTAATGCAACCGACTTAACAAGTCAGAGGTACATCCGTTGCGCAATATGTCACACATTCTGTAGGTCTTCATACGAGACTTTTTTCGAACAACTGATACACATTCCAATCTTGGGCATATAACAAGCTTTTTGTGATCTTGGAAAAAGTTTATCTAGTAGCGCAACAAAAATCCCACTATTAATTCAAGAAAGTACTGTGTGTAATCGAGTATCCGCCATGAGTCATTATTTATTACCTGAGCAACACCATTCGATAAAAGCATGCAAATTGCGGTCTCAGTTCGAAGCCAAGAGTAGACGTATGGCAAACGGCAGGAATCTAATTCAATAAATGGCTTCCTTCCGGACTAAATTTATATATAATTTATGATGTCAATGTGAGCCTACAATAATATCTCTAATAATGTAACGTACGAATATGCTTACTAACCTGAACCAGTTTTTCGTCCATGTATTTTACAAAATGATTAATAATAGCTAATTTCTTTGTTATTAGTTGTACATGCTTCTCTTCAGCTTTGACGGTAGTTGTACATTGTTCATTACCAGAGGAATCAATATACTGAAGATGGCTGTGATTGCAAAAGGTATTGAGTTATTTTAACGGATATTTCGCTTAAAAGATAGTACGTAGGCGTTAGCAAAGTGACTACAATAATCTTACACTCTATCTGGAGCAAGGATAAGTCGAGCGCCATCATTAAAGAATACACCATGACTACTATCAGTAAGTTGGTATCCAAAGCCATACTTATCGGAATAATCAACCCATTTACTGATCCAGTACATGGGATCCATAGAAGGCGTAATACCTTCATCTATGTAAGATAGGGTTAAAAATTAAATTAAAAATAGATATAGCAATGTATCATCATTAATGCTGAGAAGGCAAATTATCGAGAATATTTATTAAATTTATAATGGAAGAAGTATAACTATTTTATGATGTATGGTTTCAATTTGCATCATAAGCATTTCTTAATTACTTTGACAAGTGCTATTGATTTACCTAAAACTTTCTCTGAAATTTCAGTGAGTTTATTTGTTGAAAACTTCTTTAGCAAGGCAATCAAATCATATTGACTATAATCGGCGACTGCATCTATAAATGGTAGTAATTTATATGGCTCTATATTAATAACGTGACTAAAAATAGGATATGCTATATCCTTACCTGCAAACGGTGAAAATTTTCCGGCTAAAAATGTTTTAGGTATGTTCAAATTCATAACTGGTTTTGCTTTATCAGCAACGTTTTCGTCCTTGTTAGCTGGTTTAGCGTTTGGTTTAGGGTCAGCGGACTTAGCAGTAGGTCTTGTTTGAAGTTTATAATTGACTTCATGGAATGGCTGTCTGCTACCTTGTACTGTAACACATAAGTATGAACGGATTTAGAATAAATAAAAGGCTAACTGGCTGGAGTTTACAAAGATGCAAACGTCACAGTATGCGATCATAAGACAATATACCTAGACAAGTGTCAGCAAAATTAGGCTCAGCAACAAGACAACTATGGGGTAACTTTGAGGGAAAGTAACCCGATGTGAAGAATGCATGATTGAGGATTTCTGCCATGCTAGGTCTTTTCTCAGGATTGGAATTTAATAATTTGGTAATCAAGTCTCCGGCATTTTTCGATATACTCGATGGCACCTGGAAGTTGTTATCTTTAATTCGTCTGTAGGTTTCGTGTAATGTTTCAGTTTCAAAAGGTGGTTTACCAACTAATAGCGTATACCTTGGCATTAACAATAGACAGCAAAGGTATTACTAACTATTTATCATAGCAAGCTTTCTTAAAATATGGCTAGTACAGCAGTTATGAGTGGTTGATTTTTTGATGCAAGAGTGGATAAATACTACTATTGTGATTAGTTGTACTATGATCGTGTATGCCTTACATGATACAACCAAGGGACCATGCATCTACACCAAAGGAATGGCCAAGTTTCTTTAAAATTTCAGGAGCGATATAATTTGGAGTTCCACAAAGGGTTCTACGTCATGATTGGAAAGGAGAACATTGACGATTACTATACTATTGGCTATTAATGGAATAGTAACATTTATTTGAAGGAATACTTGGCGTGGTACGTCTACTGTAAAAGTTTGGATTATTTAGCTACCTTTTTCGTTCGCCATCATGCTCAATTTGAGCTGCTAGCCCAAAATCTCCTAACTTTAGATTTAGGTCTCCATCGATAAAGATATTAGCTAATTTTAAATCTCGATGGATGATTTTCAAATCGTGTAAATGTTTACATCCGGAAACCGCTTGTGACATAAAATAGCGAACTTCTGCTTCTGTCAGATAACGACGCCTTTTCTGCAATTCATATAGTGACTACAGAGAGAAAAGATAGCCAGAGACAAAAATTATTCATACACCAAGTTCATACTATTTTAACTTGTATGTTTTTTTTTTTTTTAATGGTCGGTGAAAGTTACCTTCTTTGAGCATAATTCTAAAACAATGTAGACGTTTTTTTCATTTTCAAAATTGGTAATGAATTTGACAATGTTAGGATGGTTAATTGTTTTATGAATGGCAATTTCTGAGGCCATCTAAGGAAAGACAAGTAGATTGTCAAGTTTATCCGTCTAAACAAGTGTATTTGTAATAGAGAATAAATACAAGTAGAATTTTTATTGCTAAAAGATTGTTATTGACTGCAGGCAAAAGGATGACTTCGCTTACCTTAGAGCGATGATGAGCTTTTACCAGCATGGATTTGGAGACAATTTTGCCAGCATATTTTTGATCAGTTTTCATATCAATGAATTCGTAACATCGGCCAAATCCACCCTGAAATGTTGGAAAAAGAAAATGGATACGGTCAATTGACAAATTATAACTTGAAGGGAAGGGGGCAACAGTCATTTAGAATCTTCATGACAGTCTTTGCGCATTTTTTATTCCTTTCGACGACTGCCGCTGCCAATTGAACAGTGTAACGAGTAGCAAAGTGCAAGGCATTCGAGTTGATAATAAATTAATGTCAGTTTGAGAGATAGAAGAAGTAAAAAGTAGTTGCAGTACACAAGACATTGAGGTTGGTGGTTGAAAACAAGTTTGCCCGACTGCATCATGTAGATACTGTATGAGGCAAAACCGTTATAACCAGGAAGAGAAAAAATTTGAAATGGTTGCTTGTTCAAGCGTTGGATCAAGTTGAATTTTTCAAAGAGCTCCTAATCGCTATTACTCTCGCTACAAGTGCACCTAGCAATGCAAAGTGTCTTACTAACTGAATGTTTGACTGACTGAAACTGCTTGTAGACAAGAAAAGAGAAGCATTTGTCTAGCCCTTTTCCTACAATCTGTTGAAAAGTGTCTAGTGTCATCCAAGTGGATTTTTTGCCTAACCTGGTTGACAACGTGTAAAAGACAACTGCTACGTTCAACTTGTTGTCTCAAAAGAAGTCAACTTAATCCAAGAACTACACAACACCATCCTTCTTGGAGTATAAAAAACGACAGAGTCAAGGATAACGAAATGGAAGCGTAAAATCCATTTCAAATCAGACTGCTGTTGAAATCGTCATAGCATTACCTTGCCCAGGAATTCTCCTTTCCTGAAACGTTGGCCGGTTGACGGCACCGTAATAATGTCTTTGGAATCATCCGTTTTAGACGACATGATTAACACCAAGTACTTGTACAATACTGTTGAAAGTTCTATCACTAGGAAATAGGAGTTCAAGTTAATGGACTTTCTTGTTTTTCTTCCTCCTTGTTTGCAATCTTCACTCTGGACGCCACCACTACTTGCAGTTTGCTGGAATGAGAGAGAAACGCCGATATTGGTCAGTTTAAATTGGGCAGTCAAGCTACTGTTGATCCACTGAGGTTACTGGCTATCAACGGCTTTTAAATTCACCTCTTCAACGGTGATTGGTTGAAATGGACGCTTGCGTCAAGAGTCCTAACGGTCGAAGGCCGAGTGATCACGTGGGTTAAACTGAAATACGATTGGATGATGATGTCCACCAGCGACGCCACCTTGTATTGATTGGATTGGACAGTACACAGTGTACAGTAGTACACACCCGACAGGAGATGGACTGTACACTGTACACTGTACTGGCAGGCACGGGTTCAACTCACTCTTGTACAGAATACGACTTAGTCGCTGGTACCGTATACTCAGACAGACGGACTTTTCTTCTCCTTATCAGCCGGTCAATATCCAAATGTAGAGACCAAAAGTAGCTGGTGAAGATGGATCTTCCGCGTCGGTCTTGTAAATCACCAGTACTAATGGAAATGACATGGACAATCTTGTATGACTGTTTTCAAGCACAACTTAGTAACGGAAGATTGAACGTAATATTACTTGGTGTAGAAAAAATATCTCCATTCAAAATCGACCATCTTTGCTATGCGATCCAGTCGGCATGTCTGTCCGTCCGAAGAGGGGTCAGGTCCCTATTCAGTTCACTTCCATCAGTTCCATGGGACAGAATTTGCCAAGTGCCACGTGCAGTACAGACAAGACAGTCTGTACAGTACAGTACAGGAAAGCACCCTGGTCCCAAGGTTCCGCTACAGTACACAGTACTGTACTGCAGCTTTGCTGTGGAGAAATTAGACTCTCCAGTACTGTACTGTAGGTTGGACTTGCTGTACTGTACTGTACCAAATTGGCATTGCTGAGTTCTTAGGCTACCACAAACTATACAGTACAACTTATCGAGTTTGGGCCTGATTGAGCATCTACTGTACAATTCTATGTTTTCCTATATTCAACTAATGCACTATCGTTTGCATTACTTTTTGCACCATTTGATCTATATTCAAGCATTCTGTATAGTACTTATTTAGAATCAGGAACGAAAAGGATCACGCAGTACAGTGTACTGTACAGTACAGTACTGTACAGCACGGCAGCCTTACAGTACAGTGTACTGTAGATCACGTGGAAGAACTTGGATGATGACAGTGGAAAATTCTCACCAACTCGCCCTTTTGATCGTGAGCGTGCGCGTTGAACAGAATTTCAAAATGAATTCATACTGTACTGGCCCCAAGCTGCACAGTGTACAGTTATGGTACACCTGGCGGTCTTTCATACTGTACTGTACTCTACACTGCACCCATGGTTGTGTGTTGATGACAGCAATGGTGTCCAAGAATTCATCATTGTGCAGTGTGCTTCTAGCCTTCTACTCAAATCGGTCTTGCTGAAAGGATTTGTAATACAAGTGCGCTTGCAAGTCCAGTTTGGCCTATAGTATCTGCTCCTGGATGTCCAGTACATTGTACTGTACAGTCATGGTTTTGTACAGTAGTACGATACTGGACAGTACTGTACTGTACGTATGCAGGCCAGGAACCAGTGGACACTGTACTGTACACTGTACAGTACAGTACAGCACAATGTACTGTGGTAGACCGATGGACAGACTTCTCTTTCCAAACCCACGGTCTACTGACTAGAGATGTTCAGTGTCGATTTGCGCAGGTCTACACTACAATCCATACTGTACACTACAGTACAGCATACTCTACTGGTACAGTACTAAGTGCCAGCTGGAGCGAGTCAAGATGGGTCGGGTAGTCTGCTAATCGAGATGGTGTTGTGGGTGGAAGGCAGAGGAGGAGCAATCCACATCGTCCAGTTTCCCTTTTCCTGCGATCGAGAATTTGCAAAGGCAAAGCGATTCCATTCCAACTTCCTCTTGTGTGTGTGTATTAGGACTGTTAACAAAGGAGGATTCCCTCCATGTTTATCCATGGACAAGCTGACCAAATTTGAGCAATTTATTAATGAGAAATTAAAAGGCGATTTAACGTAAGTTCAATCACCATCGACTCCATCGATGTTATCCAAACGATCCATCATCAGTGCCAGTCCATAGGCATCCATAAAGCTATGGACGGCCATAATCAAGTATTCGTATATCATTCATTGCTAATAGCCCGTTGAAAATACCAACGAACGCAACGACAAGCAATATTCAACAACATCCAAATAGGGATGGTCATCACCAAGTATTCGTATATCATTTATTGCTACTAGTCTGTTGAAAACACCAACGAACGTTACGACAAGCAATATTTAATAACATCCAAACATGGACGGCAATAACCAAGTATTCGTATGCCATTGATTGCTACTAGTCTGTTGAAAACACCAACGAACGTAACGACAAGCAATATTCAACAACATCCCAAACATCATTTGATCCAAGGCTTATTATTATTACTGTAGATGAGCTAGCTATTCATGGTGATTGACACTTTCAACCATACTCGTTCAATCATGGCTTCTCCAAGGCCGATACTACTGTACTTCCTGCTACGATAATCATAGAAATCTTCTGCTGATATCAGCATAGCACAAGGATTCACTTCCTGTGTCGTAGTCAAGAATGCAACGCAATGCAGATTGGATGATTTCGCTCATTGCAGTATAGGAGAGAAATGGAACAAGTTCTTGTTTTGCCTAGTGTTCCACACTCTCTCCATGGTCATGGTGTTGTTGAATTGAGCTTGCAGTGTTGATTGCCATGGGCTACACGAGATCATGTCCTACATGATTGATGGTGCTCATGGTAGACGGCATTCAAAGTTCATCAGTAATGCTCCTTCTACAGTACTGACTTGATGAAGCCCATAAGGTAGTTAGACTAAAGATGGTGTCCATGCTAAAGGTGATTTAACAACTGTAATGGCTAGACTGATTGAATGCAATGACAATACACTTGCAACACTCGTTATTGCACGGCATGATAAAAGTGCAAGTTATAGAATTCTTACAACAACGCTAAATTCAATAGGTTACTCCTTTTGGCGATACTGCTCAAAAATGAATGTCAACAATAAATACAGTAGGATTAAAAATGTACCAAATGTTTGACAAAATAAATAAACGACATGTTCTCTTCTGTGCCTTTATTCCATCGATAAATGAATGATTGTCATCTCTCAATTTCATTAGCTTGGTCAACGAGCGTCGGGAATCTGTCTGCCAACAAATCGCAAACTATCTGAAATTGCGTCAAAGTATTGAAAATTTACAGGTACATTACAAATGATTGACGTCGATTTAATGGATTGCAAAGATCATCTTGCCAGTTCCATTTTTCGTTGCAGTCGATACTGACGCTCAGGAAACGTTTATGTACAGGAAATATCCACTATGTCTCAACCGAATGTTTTAACCAACCCTTGACCATAAGTTTACTTGCTAGTTATTAGGTGAAGATGGCAAAACGCTACGCAGCAAGGTTGATTTAGGATGCAATTTTTATGTCCAAGCTAATGTGTAAGTCATTGACTTTCTTATTTTGACATTATAAAAATAATCAAAATTCGTACAGTAGATAGCTTGCATGATTCACCTTTAACTACAAAATGAATGCTATAGAATAGTGTCATGTAATGCTCAATCAGGAAAGAATGAAAGGATCTTAATGGTGTAGTCTTACTCTAGTAGCTTATAAAAAGTTAGTCGAAAAATGGAATGTCTTCATGTCCAGAAACTGAATGTGTTCATCAATACTTTGATAGCTAGCGATAAAAGAGTCGTTCTATTATAATTATTGCTTGCTTTTCAACTCTTACTTATCAACATCCAATAGCAAGTATGCAAACTGTGAGGATAGAATTGGAGCAAAGTACATATTCTCCACTACATTAATTGATACTGTACTCGTAATTATAAAACTACAATTTTGAACATGCAGTAATTTGCCTTAGTCATTTTTAAAAGCAAAATTCCTTCCCTTAAGAGAACTAATCCAAACTATTTTGCACTGTAGCAACGATACATCAAAAATCTTTGTGTCCGTGGGTTTTGGCTTCTACCTCGAACTAACTTTAGACGAAGCTATAAAATTTATGGGTAAAAAAATCGCCCACTTAACTGAGTAAGATAAAACTTTCCTTACCTAACAATTTTTCACTTAGCAAGCCGTGTTTGTCATAAAGTAATAAAATAGATCACTGTAGTAGATTGTAGTAGCAGATGTGCACCATAATGGATATCAGCTACTAGCTATTATACGATATCAGTACAATATATACTACAGGAGCGCCTTAAAGGAATTAAAAATACTGCTTTCGAAAATAATTATGCGATTGTAAAATTGATATCGTTATCTTTATCATCAATTACTGGCTATAACATAAATGATGACAATACTTGGGAAAGAACTGGTGCATATTGGTATCATATACAGCGTATTAATTATAGAATCTACCTTATGTAGGATAAATCAAAAATTAACAGTGGAAGCATCTAAAATCAAAGCCAATATTAAGATTGTATTGGAGGTAAAATTGTAGTTGAATTTTGGGGGCTTTTTATTACAACTAATCATCCTATGTTTGTGGTCCAAGATATAAAGTAATGACTTAATGAGCTCTTTTTTTCCGTATTATTTTGCAGAAATTAGCCCAATTACAAATATTAAATGATGATAAACCATCTCAAAACATCCACTGGTAGTTTACAATTTGGAAAATCTACTATTTCACGTGTAATCAATTGAAAATCAAATGAAAGTAAATTTTTACTGCATTGGTTCGATGTGAAAGACGAATGTATTCGAAGATTAATTTATTGACTGGATTTTCCGTGCTTTATAAGTAGTTGTGGAAAAAAGGATATAACGATTTTGTTCCTAGCAAATTTGATACTCTATCGATGACTGGTTATGGATGTTGCTCGATTGTATATATATATATATACTCGTACCTATGTAAGGACTACACTTGCATAGCTTCTCTTAATCTCTAGTAGGCTTTTGTGTAGTAATCATAATGAAATTTGCAGAATTTTTTATCAACTGTTTAAATTGAAAAATAAAACAATGGCTGATTTGAAAACAACCAAATATCGACTGTTATATTCTACGCCATTTTATGATATCATTGATTGCTTATTTGCAGTTAGAACTCGCTTGTCGTCGCGTTTCACATACAATTTTATTGATTTCTGTCTTATCCTATACTAATAAGAGCATCGTTATACCGTAAAAATTATGATAACAGTTATGGCGATATTTAAAGATGCTAGTTGTGTATCTTTAGTGCTCATTCACATGTCACGATGATCGAGAATGACCAATCGCGTTATTACTACGGATATCATTGTAGTAATGATGGATACAGTAGTTATATACAGAAAGAGAGAGAGAGCAATAAGTGATTCAAGGAGTAACAAGCTAACTATAGCTGAGTAATATAACGGAAGACACGTTCATTGAGACTATGTTAAGATAAAAATTACCAACAACTCCTCTACTTATTAGATTCTAGCAGTGTTTTTTAAAAGCTCAACATTCAAAATCAATATCAACAGTAGTAATTAGGTTTGTCATCAATACCGATAGTATAATATATTTTGATATATCTATCTGTTGTATAATTTTAAATAGCTTAGTAGCAATAAAACTGAATGATTAGACAGTAATAATTGATAGACTTGAGGAAACGATTCAACTACGTATCACAATAGCATATCTATAGTTCAAATGAATACTTAGTGTCCAAGTTATGGCCGTATTTTTTTTTAATTAATTCTAAAATAATAAACTTTTCTTTTAATCTGAATCACTGAATATAGTCTCAAATAGATATTTATTAAGATGTTTCATTAGCACCTTACATACAATATCGGGTTGTTCTATCATAGACAGATGAGCACTACCAGGGATTACAACAACGTGACCGTTCTTAAATTTATGTTGAATTTTTTGTATCTCTTTCAAAATTAATGGATTCTCTTCTTGACCAACCAAAATTTGTATTGGAATATCCATATTGTAGATTCGTTCCAGAATGGATTTACGGTCAATAACGGCGCGACATATTGTAAAAATTCCTTTAATATTGGATGTTGGTATCGATTCTAAATGTTTTCGTATTTGCTGAGGGATGAGAGGATGATTTTCTTTTGTCTTTAAACTCAAGCAATTCTCAACGATACCGTTAATGGTTTCGTGCGATAACTTTCCCATTTTTTGAACATTAGTCATTAAATCATCGTATAACTGTTTCCCCTTAGCTGGCTCTTCTGATAACGGAGTGTTGAGGAGCATGATAGCCATAACTGAACTGGGATGCGCTAGTGCTAAGTGAACACCGATAGTTCCACCAACTGAAAATCCTATAATAGCGAATTTGGTTAATTTTAAATGGCGTGTTAATTGCCAGATATCATCAGCTAATGTTTCTAGTGTGCACAAATGATCAGGTATGTGACCGGATAAGCCGTGCTCCCATAATTCCACCACCACGCATTGATAGTACTTGGATAAAAATTGACATTGCGATCGCCATAAATTTTTATCCCATAGCAGTCCTTGAATAAATAGCAGTGTTGGTCCTTGTCCGCATATTTGATAATGTAATTCAGAATTTTTATATTTAAAATAAGTTGAGGTCATAATTACATCGGCATCAAACAAAGTAAAGCCAAGTAAAAATCAAATGATTCTGTAACGTCGGACTAAGTTGAACACTGAATTCCTTGATGATGGATACTACTTTATCGGTTGTAAATTATTTACTTTCAAGGCACTACTTTAACAATAAAAAGCATACAGTTGACGTCGATGCATGTACTTAACTCTCAATGTACATGAATATAATAGAAATAAACATACTGGTATCTATCCACAAATCTTTACCCACCATTCAGTGGATATTATCATTGAAATCAATAATGTATGGAATAAAAAAATGACTCAATTTGTTGAAAATATGGCTTAGACTTTAAATAGTAATGGACGCTATTTTAAAAAGTGAAATCAATATATTCATATAGAATAAATGAACCTTCCTTGAAAGAAATTTACAAATAAATACAAAGAAAAAAGTAAAATAGAGTAAAAAATAAATGCAGTCAAAAGCAAGATTGATTACATGTACCGCTCAATAACAATCATTCTATTCAATTGCCGTTATCTAGAGCACAAAAACAATCATATCTATTGATATCTTAATTAATACAATGATTCTATCATTTTCTATCACTTGCTATTTTGGTATCGCTATCAATTAACTAGAAAGATTAAATAATAATACTGTTTATGACTAGCAAGCAACTCTATACCAACAGTTAGCGATCGTCTCCCTTTCAATATGATTGGCCTAGTTAAAACGTAAACTTAGTAATATAGATATTTCGATTTTCAATTTCATCTTTATATCTACAAACAATCTATAATTTGTTTATTTAATCTAGAAAGTGCTTCATTACTACATTAAATATCGTTAATTATGATATTAAAGCAGGTGAAAAGTGGAAGTCTGTTTCTTTGTTATTGTCGTTGATTGATATCATGAGATATTTTAATTGAAGCAGGCAGTACAGTAAGTATTCTTTATAATGATGGTACTTATGCTACTATAGGGATCATTCTGCTTCGAGAAAATGTATCTCATATACGACGAGTGTGCTAATAGTAATGCAAGTTCTTTGGCTACCAGGATATGGAGTTATTAATCATTTATACAGTTTGTCTACTTTTCAATAACTTCCGATATTCACGTTTTATGTAACTACCGATCGAGACGCTCTATTCAACATTTTCTATTTACGTATTATATTTAAATAAAACTAAGCTGCAATACAAAATATTGATCAAGTTAATTAACGTAATCTAATTCTAAAGAGCAATTTTTGACTTCAAAAATGAATAATGCCAGCTAATGAATTTGACCCGATAATTACCGTATTCCTTCCTGTTATATTGCAGCTTACTGAAACGATAGCGACTAAGTTAGTCCTATAAGACATTGACAGAAATAACTTTAAAAACTAGTTCTTGAAGTCATTTACAACACCAAAGCTGAAATCTTTGAAAATTTTATTGCCATCAAATGTTGAATAAGCTTCCTTTAAAATAATCAATAATCATGATTTATATAGAACTAAGAAGTGATGCTGAGATTAATTAAATGTTGATTAAGTTATCGTAACTAGTACAATATTGAAATAGCGTTGACCCTCACCAAAACAAATTTATATTCTCGTCATTATTATTACTCTTCGTATAAATATTGCGAAATGTTATCCAATACATTCACAATAGTATCTAAATTACTTTGGTCTAAAATCTTTTCAGCAAAAGTACCGTTATTCCATCGATAACTGCAATCCCAATTCTTCCTATAGAAATAAAGTTAAGTAAGAATTCAAATAAAACGATTAATAATAAACTACTACTGGCAAGATTTTTATTGCATGGTTAGTCTTGAATATATATTAATAATATTATTGGAACTTTATTTGTGGTACTGCTTAAAACTGTCATTAAATAATATGCATTAATTTTAATACCTCCCAATTAATTATCTACTTCAAGAAAACATTCTTAAATGGTAATCAACATCATGACTACTACATTAAGGTATAGAAAATATGCATGAATTAAAAAGAGTTAAGCCCTGCTTAGCAGCTGCAAGGACTAAAGAACTAATATACGTACACGATAGCGTCTAATTTGTCCTAAGAAAAGTATGAGAATATTCATTATTGAAGTTTGATATTAATCCAAGACCATTTTAATACTGATATTAATTTAAGTCATATCTAGACTTCGATCAAGCGATATTAAAAAGAAATAAAAGTATCATTTCGAATTTAACATATTTCCATTGTAACTTAACAAATAAATTAAATACGACCCAGCAATTTCCAGTAACAAAAAACACCTGAAAACAGGATTAATTAAATATTACCAGATTATTATTATCTAAGTTTATTAACCACATTTAGAGCCTTTTATTGCCACTATATTTCTTTGGTGTATTGTAAAAATGATCACCTTTATTTCAAACATGTAAATGGTCAAGATGACATAAATTGCATTAAAATAATTTATAAGAAAAGCGATGGCGTCAATTTAAATTATTATCGTTTAGAATTTGAGACAGCTATTGACTCCATTATATCTTACTGAACAATATCTTTGCAGAAAAATAGAATAAGAATGTTATTGATTTCTATGTTTCCATATCGCAGTGCATTGTATATTGGGAGTTAATAGCTGTTCAGCAGTCAGGGTGAGATGCTACTTTTATGTTGTTAACTGTGATGTAGACGAGAGTAAGCCCAGGCCAAACTACCCAAGAAATTAATATTTATGTAATGGACACAATCTATTACAGCTATGAATTTTCATACATGGTATAAAAGCCAACTTGTAATGGTATAACCGCAGATAAGGTATATTTTACAGAGGCTATGTTTAATAAGCACTTCGAAATGACTATTAAACTCTTTCGCGGATTAAACATTATTAAAATCCAATAAATTAATCACGGATAATTATTACAGTAGGGGGAAACGGAGGTTTCAATTCTATGTTTGGTGTGTGTCATTACTACGGCAGGATATGCGATTGCTTTATGCTAATTGTACCATAAATATGACTGACTTGATTTCCTTGTAAAGTATATAAATTGATTTACAGAAACGCATTAAGCTACTTACGTGTACGTTAGTAGAGATGCGGCTGGTAGATACTATTTAATAGATGCATAGTATTGCCGTAAAATGTTAAACTGGTTGGAATATTAAATCATAGACTATACCGCTAATCAATCAATGAGCTAAAGATTATTATAATCAGAGATGATATGAAATCCTAACGGCTACTTGATTATTATCATCGAAATACTTATGTAGCCTATTATAGCATGTTACGGTGCCATGCTCCGAAATAATAATTGCTAAGTTAATTAAAATATCTCATTTAAACTATTGTTTGCTCCAGTAGCTTATTAGATATTAATGTTTATTCATAAGTACATGTTCAATATTGTTGACATCTGGGAGCTAACACGCTTAGTCTGTAAACGTTAATTAATAACACCTTAAGTGTAAGATCAATTACTTTGCAGAGCCTTGAGGCTCTAGTTGCTATACTAGGATATGTATACTGTACAATGTAAGCCGCTATTTCAAGAATATTCACAAGTGTACCATCGGCGAGACTACAACAAGCGGAGCACTAGCTTAGCTTCTCAGTTCCAGTTAGTCATTTGCAGGATCTTGTGACTATTATTGCTAAGAATATTCTTACGTTTTTCTTTCGTACATTTTACGACTAAGGTTAACGAAAATAAAGTAAAGTATTTAAACCTATTACTCAACAGTAGTTTTTTTGTGTAGCTGAAAATTAGTTCAACTACGATAGGTCCCTAAGTTAGTTGGAAACACAAGTACTAGTGAAGATAGTGTTTAAGACCCGGTTTCTTGTTACAAAGAAGTAGATNTGTAACATAGCAATATTCTATTTAATAGTCTAAATGCGACATCAGCATATCCTTAATAGTTATCTTTTATGTTGATTATACTAGGTG